>NW_020885030.1:475810-491866 GCF_003945725.1 Corapipo altera
GGCCACTGTCAACATTCACACAAACATACTGTTGAATTCCATATCACTGTGTTTTATCAGCTAAAAAGTTATGATTCTTTAGTACCTTATAATGTTAAAGCTTCTTAACCAAACAGATAAAATTAACTAGATAGATAAACTTTCTTTTACTAAAATGTAGTGAATAATCTAAAGTTCACACAACACACTTTCTTAAATTCTTCTTCACTTCTAAACTTATGTACCTTAAAATTATTGAAAAAGGAACTCTGCTCATAATACCTAAAAATTGTGCTTTTGTAATACTGAAAAAATTGTACTCTGAATAAGACTAAAAATACTGTGCTCTTTTGGTAATTCACTGTTACCTGCAACAGCAACAACATCAGCTCTGTTCTGAAGAACCAGCTTCTTTCCAGGGTTTCATTTATGTGCAGATAGCCAGAGAACACCTGTGCACAAAAAACTTAAAACACATGAAACACTTTTGCAAGTCAATAGAGGAGAACTGATATCCTTCTGTCCCCCTTTCCCTTGTGCAAAGTGTGTTAAGAGTTCTTAAATCACTGATTTCTGTACCAAATACTCTTATACTAATAATTCTAAAGCTATAACAGCTTTATTCTGCAACAAGCTAAAGTTGTACTAATTCTATTCTTTAATAATTCTGAAAAGATTTCTAGGAATGTTGCTGATCTGTTCTAAACTCCAGCATTATTGTCTTCTTCATCATCATCATCAGAACTGGTATCTGATTCTGAAGAAGTGTGTTTCTACAGACAAAAAAGGTTTTATAGCTGCAGTTATTGCATCAGCTATACAAAATGTTCCTTTCTGCTCAACCATCTTTTTCACAGCCTCTATAAAGTTAAGTGAGTCAACACTCTTATGTGGTGCACTCAATATTTGCTTTGTTTTGTCATTGGCATTGTTATAAGCTAACAAGTCTATGAACTGTGCTTTTATGTCACAATGTATGTCTGGATCTGAGTTTATAGCTTGACGCAAACGATTCACGAATTGATCATGTGGTTCATTAGGTCCCTGCTTGAACTTAGAATGTGAGGGTCTTGTTCTTACATCCCTTACTGCAAGCAATGACTGATAAGCTAAGTTCTGACTAGTTCGTAGTACCTCCTTTGAAAACTGTGTTTGCAAATTTACACTGTTGTACTGACCAAAACCCATGAGCATGTCAACAGTAACACCAAAAAGAGGGTGTCCTTTCTGCTGCACAACTGGCACTCCATTCGTTGAGAAATTCCAGTTGCTGGGAAGGAGAAAGTAACACAGATATGATTATACGAATATCATATGGTGTTAAAAAATGAGCAGTAAAAAGATGCCATAGTACTACTCATGTATAATCACTCTTTAAACCATACTAATCACTCTTTAAACCATACTGCATAACAGTTATTTTAACTTCTTTTAAAATTTTCCAGTCCAAAGCTTCCCAGGGTTCACTCTCAATTAGAGTTGAAACATTAGAGGGGGCTGTATTCATCTGAACAAACTGTCTCTCTCCTAATTTAGACTCAAGCTCTTGAAAGCGAAGCAATAAAGTGTCTTTAAGGTCTTTTATTGCAAGCATAGTGGTTTTCTGGCTTCCATTGTCCAAGCTCTCGTCATCAGAAGACAAGCTTGAGGATGGAAATGATGAAAATAGCTCTTTTGTATTACCACGATTAGGTTTTTCTTTCTCCTCTCGCAGCAGAACTGAAGCAGGTGAAGGAGCCATGCTCGCTTCGGCAGTGGCTCCGGTCCCCGTCGGAACGGTGGTGGCTTCTGCCGAAACGGTAGCTCCCGCTAAGACGGCAGCAGTGTCTGCCAAGGTGGCAGTCCTTGCCGAAATAGCTTCAGTTGCTACAGCAACACTTGTAAGGGTAACTCCGGCTACTGCAACTGCAGTTTCTGTGGTTGGACTTCCTGGTTCTGATGTGACGACTGCTGATGATGTAATTTCAGGCGACATGGTAGTTTCAGGCGGTAGCGATGCAGTGACATCTAGTGGCTCGGAGGCTCCTAGCAGCTCTGTTCCAGGCGGCGCTTGCGCAGTGACAGCTTCTGGCTCTACGACCAGCACAGGCGCAGCTGGGGGTGGCTCTGCTGACGGCGCAGGCTCAGTAGAAGGTGGCAGTGCTGGCAACGCAGGCGCAGAGAAGGGCGGTGGCGCTGGCAGAGTGCCAACGTCGCTCTCCGCTGCTCCTGCTTTTCTCACAGTCTCTGCATTAACCCTTGGCACAAATGTGCTGCTAAACTGAGTTAGTCCCGCTGCTTTCATTAGCGTTCGCGACTGTGCAGCCGCAGGCACTAGGACCTCCCCGCAGACAGACTCATCGGCACGGAGACACACCGCAGTCCCACTGCTTCCCGACAAAGTTCCCTGAGCAATTATAAGTTTTCGCTGCTCCGTACTTAACTCTTGCAGCGATTCAACGACCAAACGCCAGACTTTAGGGTATTTCCTATATTTTTCAACATTTTTAGACCCTTTTTCCATTTCTTCCCATAACTGTTCCTTTATAGCATCCCAAATGGATACCTCAAAGGCGACTTGAGCAGAGGGGAGTAAATTCTTAGCTCTCGCCCAGACTATTAACCCTTCAAGGGCTTTTTTATCATAATTTGGCTCTCTTAGAGAGACTATATATCGGAGGAGCATTTCCGCAACCTCATCCTCTTTGGATGCTGCGGGCCCCATGCGTCCTCCCTCAGTTGACTCGCTTGGCCAAGGCTAGATTCCAACACCACCGCGCACGTGGCTTTCTTGTAGTGCCGGGGACAGCACTACCTCACACGACCGCTTCCCTCAGCTCCTACCGTTCACCTTACGTCCCTGCAGAACTCGGTGAAGTAGAAGTCCCTGTGTTCGGACGCCAGATAACGGCAGAGGGGCTCGGACAGAATTGCATAGGAATCAATATGATTAGCAAAAATGTCCTCTTTATTAGAGAAAAGGCGGCTTATATGCTGCTTGTGACACACAGGCATGTGATTCTTCCCCAGGTTACATTGGATACATAAGAGAAACATACTGTGGTGTACAGCACTAATTGGATAACTGCAGGTGTCCATAAAACTTGTTTTCTTGCCAAAACAACTCCTCCTTCACCTTGGCACAAGGCCTGCAGCCATATTAATGGCGCAGTATTTTTACTGTTTGCACCCAGTCATGCCAAGGCAAAGGTCTCAGAAATGCAATAGAAATTGTTCACACAATTTCTGCCCTGCAACACAAGGGGGAGATCATTGCCATGCAACCTGCTGCTGTACATGAGAGCTCAATGGGCTTGAGGGGGCTATGGATATTTATAGTGTAAAGTGATTGACTCACAGTCAACCCCCCTCCCCTTTAGTATATGTGCAGGAGTGTAGCTGTAGGAGTTGTAGTTTTGTCTAGTCTCAACTCAAGCTGGTACTGTTAGCTCCTGATAACATGTGACCTAGATTCCTTAGTTCCTGATATGGCCTAGCACAATTTTCGAGGTTTGCACAGCAGGGTTGATTTCAGTCAGGCCTACATGTCAGTGATGCCTGAACCAAAGTACTGTTCACTCAGAGTGGGGGCATCCATGACATCGACTGAAGCAAGCATCTGTGCATGACTGAGAAACACCTTGTATAAAAGAAATTTACAGACACATTAAGGTTGACTCTAGAAGAGTAGAGGAATTACTCAAATCACACAGAATAGGTAAAGAAAAAAGTTAGAGATTCAAAATTCTTAAGATGTGCCCAATTGCTGCAGACCACACAAAAGCTTTTAATCTATGCTCAAACAATTACTTTTTGCCTTTGCACTTTAGTATCCTGTCAACTGATTAATGTAGGAATGAAAGTGATTATGCATTACTTGGTACTTATTTTAGGGAAAAAGCAACCACTATAGAACAAAATCCTTCAAATATGGCTTATTAATATAATATAATAAGACACGACCCAGCAGCTAGGATTCCAACAGCCAAATCTCTTATCTGAAGGAAAAAGTACCCCTTATATACCCTCGGGGGGCATGTGATTTGCCTGGACCAATGACAGTAGTGTACACACTGCTCATGCGTGTCAGTGTACCTCTGGAGACTACAAGACCCAGAATGCCTCACCCTGAATCCCTGGGGTACGCCTCCTACATTCAAAGCTCACCATTTTCTAATTCAAGTATTGAATAGCACTAAGTATTAACACTTATCTGAAAGAGACTGTAAACAGCTTGCAAATACACCAGAATTACTGCAGAGAACTGAGCACCTAAGGTAATGACTCCACCCTGCCTTTCTTATTGCTTGCCCTGATACCAACCACCTTAGTACTTATGTAAGTAACGCTAATGTTATTTGCATAATTCAAACTTATCAAACAAAAGATAAGGCTACTACATTTTCAGGTTGTACAGGTCCTCAATTTCAGTTTCTTGCAAAGTCCCACCTAATTTAGGTCTAAAATGCTTTTTGAAAGTGTGGGAGCCAGACACTGCTTTCACATTTTAGACATTAAAAAGGAAGCAAATTCAACTGACATAGAGCAGTTGTTACTGAATCACAGGAGATGAGCACTTGGTTTATCCACTTTAAACATCACAAAAGGTTTTAGCATCACTGTTGTATTGGGTTTGCATGGCCAGGTGTTGGTAGCATGGGGGGCTACTGGGTGGCTTATGTGAGAAGCTGCTAGAAGCTTCCCCCATGTCTGGCAGAGCCAATGCCAACCAGCTCCAGGATGGTCCCGCCACTGGCCAAGGCTGAGCCAATCAGCAATGGTAGTAACATCTCTGTGATAACATATTTAAGAAGGAAAAAAGTTGCAGAGGGGAGCGATAGAGTGGCTTTGGTGGGTGCCTGGCATCCAACCAGGGTCAACCCACTACAATTGCTAATCCATAGGTCCAATCCAGTGCAAGCTCAGCTGCCCAAGGAGTTACAAGCTAAAGCAAAATAACAGGATAAACACCTTCCATAATGTATATGCAAGGTGTCCAAAGTTTATCCACTTTGCAATACTGAAGTGGAAACTCTGCCCCATTCAGGACAGATTGCCTCTGATTGGTCTCAATTATTTACCATCTGGAAACAGTGTTGGGGCTATTCATGTTTTTTCAGACACACTAGGAAAAGAATTAGTCTTCAAAAATTGTTGATGAAATTTCTCTACTGGTTGCTTGCAGCTACTATATTAATGCACTAGACAATACATTTTAAAAATGTATTTCAATACTTTGTCAACCATGTTCTTTCAAACTGTCATAATCTAGTCAGTTTAACAGACAAACCCACATGCTCTAGTGTCGCTGTTAATGTCAGAACGGCCAATGCGACACAGATATCAGAGTCAGACGTAGTTCAGGTGCAAGGTGATCAGGAAACTGTTTATTGCTCTCAAGTGTTTCTTTTATACTCTTTGTACACTATCGTGCCACAACACAATTGGTCAAAAGTCTCAAGCATAAGACACTGTATATACTTTAATTGGTAGTACAGGAGACACTGCACACACTCTTATTGGTGACACTGAAGACACTGTGCATGCTGTGACATGCTATTGGTGACACTATACACATTTTGATTGGTGACCTTTGGTCTGGGCTGCATTAGGTTTGTTCCATCCGGCATTGCAGTAAATATTTCCTAAAAGTTGTTTAAATTCCTCGTCACTAATTGCCAGGCTGCTGACAGGTTCTCTGTCAACCCCGACACTCTAGACTACTTTGAAAGTTCTGTTTCACATTCCCAGAGTTAAGTAATTTTTCTTGTGCCATACTACCAAGATCTTATCAAATTGCTCACTGAAGAGGTGCATTTCTACCGCATCCACAAATCGTTTCACATTTCTGCAATTTATTTACCGTAACAAACACTCAGAAGTAACCAATTCTATAATTTTTACCCTATTTGTTATTGTCATAAAAAAGACAGAGGGGAAAAAGCAAAAATACTACCATTAAGTAAAGATTCAAATCAAAATAAAAGACAAAAGAGTACATACATTATTCCACACCAATCCTATCAGTCATAGTTAATAAGACTTAAGATGCTAAACCAGGTACTATTAGAGCACTCTATTGCTTTACACCCACCTGGTGGATGAGGGGAAGGCTGTGGATGTGTCTATCTGGACTTCAGCAAAGCCTTTGACACCATCTCCCACAGCATACTCCTGAAAAAACTGGCAGCCCACGGCTTGGACAGGTGCACTCTCTGCTGGGTTAAGAACTGGCTGGATGGTCGGGCCCAGAGAGTGGTGGGGAATGGTGCTGCATCCAGTTGGCGGTCGGTCACCAGTGGTGTCCCCCAGGGCTCAGTGTTGGGCCCAGTTCTATTTAATATACTTAATGATGATCTGGATGATGGGATTGAGTCCACCATCAGCAAATTTGCAGATGACACTAAGTCGACGGGGAGTGTCGACCAGCTGGAAGGCAGGAGGGCTCTTCAGAGCGACCTGGACAAGCTGGAGAGATGGTCTGATTCCAACAGGATGAGGTTCAACAAGGCCAAGTGCCAGGTCCTCCACTTTGGCCACAACAACCCCCTGCAGTGCTACAGACTGGGGACAGAGTGGCTAGAGAGCAACCAGGCAGAAAGGGACCTGGGAGTTTGATTGACAGGAAGCTGAACATGAGCCAACAGTGTGCCCAAGTGGCCAAGAAGGCCAATGGCATCCTGGCCTGCATCAGGAACAGTGTGGCCAGCAGGACTGGTGATATGGTTTGAAGCTGGTTCCCTGCCAAGTCTCCAAACCTTACCACAAGAAGTGTGTGTCCCCCCCCAAACCTCAGGGAGAAGAGGGAGAAAAACAACTAAGAAAACCCGAAATGAGAGAGAGACAACTAAAGTGATATATATAAATATATTTACACTTATGTTGCAGTTATATACAATTGAAATATATACAATTTCACAAGGGAAAGGGAAGGGGGAAGGGAAAGGGAACAAAACCAAAATAGAATATATATATATATATCCCAATTAGTAACCCAATATCTAGCAACTAAAAGAGTTAGCAAAGAAATATCTCACTACTCTCCTTGGGACAACCGAGAGTCGCTCTGGAAGGATCACCGGCAACCTCTGTCTCCCAAGTTCGACAAAGCCTTACCAGGCCTCGCTCCCCAACACGGCAGACTCAACAGCAGGGAACCTGCACCTCCAAGCCGCCGGAAGGAAAGAGAGCGGAGGCCTTTCCTCCTTTCTTCTTATAACCTGGTTTATGTAAAAATCATAGGGAATACTGGGTAAATCTGGGCCCTTCCTTGGTTACAAACTGGTCACCAAGGAAGGCCTAGCCCAAACTACCACAACCGGGAAAGTAATTCTTCCCCTGTACTCAGCGCTGGTGAGGCCACACCTCGAGTACTGTGTCCAGTTCTGGGTCCCTCAGTTCAGGAAGGATACTGAGGTGCTGGAGCAGGTCCAGAGAAGAGCAACAAGGCTGGTGAAGGGACTTGAGCACAAGTCCTATGAGGAGAGACTGATGGAGCTGGGGTTGTTCAACCTGGAGGAGGCTCAGGAGAGACATCACTCTCTACAACTACCTGAAAGGAGGTTGTAGCCAGGTGGGGGTTGGTCTCTTCTCCCAGACAACCAGCAGTAGGACAAGAGGGCATGATCTTAAGCTCTGCCAGGGGAAGCTTAGGTTGGATATTAGGAAGAAATTTTTTACGAAGAGAGTAATCAGACGTTGGAATGGGCTGCCCAGGGAGGTGGTGGATTCTCCGTCCCTGGAGGTTTTTAAGATGAGACTGGATGTGGCACTTAGTGCCATGGTCTAGTAACCATGGTGGTGTTGGATCAAGGGTTGGACTTGATGATCTCGGAGGTCTTTTCCAACCCGGTTGATTCTATTCTATTCTATTCTAATGTTTTTTAAAATCTTTTAAAACATTAAAACTGTACTGAATTAGTTTCCTCTTTCCCCATGGTGAACTTCTTTCATTACAGTTTTAAGCTTCTCTCATTGGTTTTAAGTCTTGCAGATAAAACAATACATGAAAATCCTCAGACTTGCAGAGTACAAAATTGCTGAAATAAAACCAGTATGTGATGGTCCAGTTCAACTGTAAACAGGAGGTTCTCCAAGGTCACCATATACTGCTGAATTATCTGGTGATACTGCAGATAAAAAGATAAGTCTTTGCTGTTTTCCTTCATCTTCATACACAAGAACAGGCAGAAGAGTTAAGACGTTTTGTATCACAGATCAAATGTTTTCACCAGGGCATTTACTGTAGCATTAAGTCATTTTTATGATCAGTGTAGAAACTAACCCATAGGGGGAATCATGCCATTAATCCCATGGAACTTCTTATCCTCTAACAGAATTTATGTTCATGCAAACACAAATACTTTTCTGTTACTCTGGCTGTTGCTTTCAGGCAGTTACTTAATTGGATTTTTACATCTGTTGCCAGATTTAATACAGAACCAAGAGTTCAAAACTATATTTTTAAATAACTATTCATTATAATCAGATACATATATTTAAAACATTTTTATCCACTTGTTAGGAACTTATTTTTGGTATAGTTGTTTTCTCAAGACTCTATTCTTATTATAATGTGTTAAGAAAAACTCAGCTACATTTACAACCACATCTCAGTACTGCTTTGTGCTATATTCATAGTGCAAGAAACAAATCAAGGAGCTCACCTTCCAGTCATTTAGCAAGTCTGTAGCAAATATGGGGTCAAAACCAGAGACAGACACAGCCAAAACTCACACTAGTCCCTGAAAAAGACTGCTGATGCCAGTCATGTCTCTTCTAATGGATCTGGTAAAAATAAGTGACCAATTTCACCTCTCAAATAATGTAAACTTTTCTTTCCAGCAGCTGCCCAAAGCCTTCCAAACCATGAAGTAAAACTTACCTGTAGGAAGATGTAGTGGATTTCTGTGGCTAGGTTTTGGTAGCAGGGCGGGCTACAGGAGTGGCTTCGTTTAGAAGCTGCTAGAAGCTTCCCCTGTCTGGTGGAGCCAATGCCAGCCAGCTCCAGGACAGGCTTCCTGGCGCTGACCAAGACCGAGCCAATTAGGAATGATAGTAATGCCTCTGTGATAACATATTTAAGAACAGAAAGCTATTGCACAGTGAAAGTTCCAACCAGGGAAGAGTGGGGTGAGAACATGGGAACAACAATGTAGACACCAAGGTTGGTGCAGAAGGAGGGGGAGGTGGTACTCCAGGTGCCAGAGCTGAGGCCACTGCAGCCCATGGTAAAGACTATGGTGGAGCAGGCTGTCCCCCTGCAGCCCATGGAGGACAATTGGGGTGCAGAGACCGACCCACCTGCGGCCCATGGAGAAGCCCATGCTGGAGCAGGTGGATATCTGAAGGAGGCTGTGACCCTGTGGGAGGCCCGTGGGGGAGCAGGGTCCTAGCAGGGACTTGGAGCCCATGGAGAGAGGAGCCCATGCTGGAGCAGGTTTTTCCTGGGTAGGACTTGTGGCCCCTGTGGGGGACTCACGCTGGTGCAGCTCATTCGTTAAGGACTGCACCCCATGGTGAAGTGACCCACAGGACAGCAGTTTCCTGAAGAACTGTTGCCCATGGGATGGACTCACACCAGAGAGGTTCATGAAGGACTGTCTTCTGTGGGAGGGATCCCATAGGAAGCAGGGGAAGGACTCCTCTCTCTGAGCAACGGCAGAAACAACAACTGACCGCAACCCCCATTCCTTGTCTCCCTGCACTGCTGAGGGGGAAGAGGTAGAACTTGAAAGGAAGGAGGAGTGGGGGGAAGGTGTTTTTAAGATTATTTTACTTCTCACTCTTTTGCTCTGATCATGTTAGTAATAAATTTAATTAATATTCCCACTTTGAGTCTTTTTTGCCCATGATGGTGATCAGTAAGTGACCTCTCCCAACTCTTATCTCAACTCGTGGATCCTTTACTGTTTTTTTTTCTCTCCTCTGTCCAGTTGCAGAGGGGAGGGAGAAAGCGGCTTAAGTGGGTACCTGGCATTCGACCAGGGTCAACCCACTACAGTTAGCTTGCATTAGCTGGCCTACTTGTGTCCCCTCTCAGGATCTTGCCCTCGATGCAGGGAGGAAGGAATATTGAAAGACAGTGCTGATGCTGTGCCAGCACTGCTCAGCAGTAGCCAAAACACTGGTGTGTTATCAACACCTTTCTAGCTACCAATGCAAAGCACAGCACTGTGAGGGTGTAAGACTCCAGGTTCAAGCCATGTGCCTGCCTGAGCATTTTATTTATATTTAAGGTTCCAAAACGATTCATCCACAGAATTTTTTGCAAAGTCCTTGGGTTCTTTAATACCTTGAGATCACGTAAAGAGAAAATGCTGCATACATTTCCCAAGAAATTTCTTTTTATTTAGTGAGAAAATAGGCATTTTGGCAAAAGGTAAAAGAGGTAACATGTCGGGGTTGACAGAGAACTTGTCAGCAGCCTGGCAATTAGTGACGAGGAATTTAAACAACTTTTAGGAAATATTTACTGCAATGCCGGATGGAACAAACCTAATGCAGCCCAGACCAAAGGTCACCAATCAAAATGTGTATAGTGTCACCAATAGCATGTCACAGCATGCACAGTGTCTTCAGTGTCACCAATAACAGTGTGTGCAGTGTCTTGACCAATTGTGTTATGGCACGATAGTGTACAAAGAGTATAAAAGAAACACTTGAGAGCAATAAACAGCTTCCTGATCACCTTACACCTGGACTACGTCTGATATCTGTGTCGCCTTGGTCGTTCTGACATTAACAGCGACATATGGAGACGCAGACATGATTGCAGCGTTGAAGAAGGATTTATCTCCAACTCCGAGAAAGAGTTTGGAGGGATTCCTCTCCGAGAGAGAGGGGCTGCCGTGACTTCCCTCCTAGAGGGGGAAAGAGCAGAGATTTTCTCTCCTAGAGAGAGATTGGACCTGTGGGATGAAGCACAGGGGCAACGGAGCCCGGTGAAGCTTGAGAGCGGGAATGGTTCCTGCGAAAATGTCCGGACCTGAACTTTTTCGAACCCTCATTAGGTAAGCTAACGGGGGTGCCACCGGGGACTATATTTTAACGACAGGACAACATATAACAAAGGAGGAAAGTGTAGTGCTATCTATGTGGAAATCTCTCCTTAACCGAAAGAATGTCAGGGTTGCTGAATTTAATTTACGACGTGTGCTGTTATAGTACTGAAAATAAGGCTTTGAAGCTACTACGTTAAGTTGCATTTTGTGTGTTTGCCTAACACTTGCTCTGTGAGACTTTGAAAGATTTAGAAGCGTATGGGAGGACACAATCTATGCAATAATTCATATAAGAACTAAAACTCTGAAATGCAGTTGCCCAGAAACATAAGTAGGTTACCGATGTAACAAATTGTCCTTGAACTACGCCTCCAAGCCAAAAAAAATGTAGAAAAAATTAATATTTCACTCATGGAGACAGAAAAGAAGTAAGGACCCCCCTCTCCATTGCCACTGCTTCAGAAAAAGAAAAAACAATTTTTCCACCAGATAACTCCACTGAGAAAACAACTAAGAAAAGAAATTCAAGTCAAGATATATAAGCGAATGGAGAGGGACGGAGATAAATTAGAACAGTGGGGACTGGGCAGAAAACAAGACAACAAGGCCCATCCCTGTATAAGCCTTCGAACTTAAAAGTCAGCATCTACCTTCTTTTCTTGCTTCTTCGCAACCTGAGTTACTTATTTTTTTGCTCATGTACTAATTGGCTATTTCAGTCTCACAGTGTGTGAGAAAAATATGCAACAAATCAAGTTTGGTGGGGGGAAGAAAAGGGGGGGAAAAAAAACTGCCTTCTGATATTTCTGTTAATTCTCGTGTTAACTCTACCATCTGTTGAATGTGTTTTTGTGAGCTCACAACATTATTGTTACTCTGTGTGTGTATGTGAAGAAACAAAGTTCTTTACCAGGAGAAAAAGGAAAAACAAAAGTAAAAAGCTCTCCCTTGAAAAGATTCAGCCTTGCCAGGGAAAGAAACAGAGTATTTCACATAATAGAGATGGTCTGTTGCTTGGTAACTAAGCAAAAACTTTATTCACTCCCTCAGAGCTGGGAGGGGAATGAAACTATCCTGTTTTGTAGAAATTGCAACTTTGTAACCTTCTGATTGGAGAAAGAAATTGTCTTACAATTTCATAACATAGTCTCACTAACTGTTTTCTGAAGTTGTTCATTAAAATAACCAAAATTGTTTTAAAATACATACATAAATGTAATGGAGAAATAGAGTTTTTAAAGTAACTGCTGACAACTGCCTGTGATAAGAAAATTCCAAGATGTGTGGGGGGAGTGATTCTCCAGCAGAGCTGCTCCGTACAGCTGCTCTACCTTCCCTCTCCCCCCCCCTCCCCCGCTCAAACAGTTCTGTAAACATTCTTTTGTTGTTTCTGTATTTTACAGATAGGTTTTTTGAGATTGTTGAGGAAGCTTTAAGGTAGACTTATTTGGTGGAATACCTAGCTCAAAAATATCTTATTTGACAGGGGCAGTTTTTGCCAGAGAAAAAGAAATAAACTGTTTCTAGCTGGAAGTTTCCACCTTTGTGGAAAGAGAGATACAATCTAAAGATATAATACAGGAAATTGCCTAACAACAGACAGCGTTTCAAGTTTAAACTGCATCTGTCCTAGTCTCTGTGCTAAGCAGCAGAGGTGTGTCCCTGTTATCAGGTGACAAGCTTAAACCAGAACTGTTGCTGCTTTGCAGGTGTGCATCCTGGATCCCCTGGTATACTCTTATGATGTTTAAAGTTTTCACATATATCCCAGAAAAATATATAAATATCAGCAAAAATTCAGAATTGGCTGCTTATAAATCCTAGCTGATCATATCGTTTCAGAGGCTGGGTGAGACTGCTTAAGTTTTAAAAGGACATGACTGTTCTCCAGTTTCATTTTTTACATTCAGAGAGGCAGGAATCTGCCTTGTGAATTTGTGAATCCTGTTAAAATCCCAAGCCATGTGTGGCTTGATAAAAGAAAAGTAGAGATACAAAACTATATTTAATCCAATTATGCAACTAAGACCCTTATCACAATCAGTAATCCCATCCTCTGAAAGATTTCCATATGCTAGGATTTTGAACAACCAATTGTTTCTTCAAAATGAAATCTACTATTTGCTTTTATTGAAGTTACAGTGACCTTCCTGAAATTCAGTGTGTTTTACTTTACAAGAAGAGTGTTTTTTCTGCAGTACAACATGATAAAATGCTGCTCAAAATGATAAAAGCAAAGTAAAAGGAAATACAGAAGTTAGAGACCTAAAAAGATGAGCTAAAACTAAATGTGATTGTTCTAACCAATGTTATTTGAGAAGCAGGATTGAAGAATGCTCCAGGAAAAATTCAAAGAACCAAGCCATGGAACCTATCTCCAACAGAGAGAATTACACCACACAGAATCATCACTAGGCCTTCAGTTTCAAAGATAAACTGTGAAATTACCCACCACACCCACTTAAAACTGACTGAACTATTAATAACAAATTTGTGAGTTTTTTATTAAAGGTGAAGAACAACTAAAAGAAGCAGATGAACAAGAGCCAAGAGTTAATTACATCCCAGACATCAGAGACAACTTGGACTGACTTCTCACAGAAGACCCTGAATTTCAAGCTGTATTAGTAGACTGTAATAGTGATTTATCTATTCATTTTTCTAGGTACCGACTATAGACAGAAATCATGTGTTGCTGCCAATCACACATTACTCATGTAATTTAGACATTGGTTTATCTTCTCCACAATTTAGGAAGTTTTAAAAAACTGTAAGGACAAGTAATGTTGTAATTTTCTGGTTTTCCAGAGCTAAAATAATTCTTGCAGGTTGGAGTGCATGTCACGCTGCAAACATCCAGCATAAATCTCTAAAAGTTACAATATTATACTCAGTGTGAGGGGACATGAACCTCTTTAACAGAATTATTTGCAATATACTGCATGAATTCTAATAACTGTTTTGTTTTCCTTTAGTGACTACTGCTGTAAAGCTTCTCTTAATGTACCTAATGTAAACGTTCAGAAATTCTTTTTCAGTATTAACACCATTGAGTAGATGATCCCATGATAACGTATTATACAGGCTAATTTAATCCATATTTGATACAATATTCCTTCAGTTCAATCAAGATGCGAATTATGAGTAACTAAATTCAAGAAGTGAAATACCATTTGTATTAATTTACAGTTCTTACAACATGTTGCTAAAGGATGAACAAAAATATAGAATTAGATGATGTGCTAATAGAATAACCCTGAATTTTACACATGAATAGAGGTTGCTTTATAGAGCACTTCATTCCATACAAAATTTCTGATACCATTTTTAATTAATGTTAATTTCTAATGGAAAAATAGATGTTAGTGCCTTAAAGATTAAATTTCAGTAAGCTACAAACACGTCCCACCTATCTCAGGAAAAATAAGACTTTTAAGTACTGACTTTACATAAAAGATAGACTACATATGACTTGAACATTGCAATTTCAGAAATTTTCACTAAAATAACTGTCTCTTTTTAACTTTGTTTTATAGTGAAGAATGTGATACAATAATATTCAACTACAGACAGAAACTTTAACTTATACCTTTTGTTTTAACTTACAGGGACCAGCTGTAAGACTAGTAATGCAGTACTGTTTGTTGTCTGTGTAAAGGGACAAAACCTTACATTTATACTTAAATTACTGATTGTTGAAAGAATCTTAGATGATGCAGGACATATACTGCTTCAGGCCTGCTTGCACAATCCGGCCTGCATGCTGGACGGCAGGGACCTGTGTTCTCCAGCAGCAGATCTGTGTCCTTGAGTAGCAGATATCAGAAAGCTGCATAGAGGAAAACAGGGAAGGAGGTTGTTATCCAGAGTGTGAGAAACCAGAAGATGGGGGACCTGGAAATGTGCCTTGGCTAGTAGAGCCAATAAAGTTATAGATATAGTGTGTGAAAGTAAATGTAACCAATAGAAAGTTAGAATAGAGCGTGTGAACCCTGTAGGACCCTTGATAATGTGTGTATTTTTGGAATAAAGTTAGAGCATTGACTGTACCTCTATGAGGATGTGTCTCTGACTCTCGAGCTCGTTTTGCATCTTCTCCTTTTAACTGATGTTTAAAAACTCCTGAGATTTTTATTATTCAAACAGTTCTTTAACTCGTTGCAGTTAAATTCAAAGGTTTAAATTGTTGATTTTTTTCCTTTTTACCCTTCTATATATCTGCTTACGAAAAGAATAATGAATATTGAGACTACGTTGTCTCCACAGTGAACTGACTTAAACACTTATGCAAATAAGCCCACGAGACAAGTAGAACTACAAATAGGATCAAGTAGCGTATATAACGCATGATGTGTAATTTCTCTTGATGTTCCTTGATCATCTCCTTTAGAATGCTCTGTATGTAATACTGTCTTCTTAACTTTGACTTAACTGGAAGTTAGTACCCAAAATGAAATAGCATCAATAACAAATAATGGTTATAACAGTGGAACTTGGGCTGTGAAACAAATTGGGTGCATTTCGGTTGGAAATTGAAGGTGTACGGGCATTACTTTCTTATATTCTTTTAATTAAATGACATTGTTTTTATTGTGCTGCATAGAAAAATAAAATTACTGCAAGATACAGATATGCAGAGATACCTAACTCACTCATAGGACAAATTGTTGTCAAGAAAACATTTTACACATCAAATGAACATTTTAAAATATAAAAAGGGGGAAAGAGACTATGCAGGTGCATAAACAGATGCTACATCAGAATAGATCTCATTTAAATTTGTTAGGCCTTATATTCCTTGTATGTATTCCTTTTCAAGCCAGGTACAGTTGTTAGACATGTGGTGGTTTGGGCTAGGTCTTCCTTGGTGACCAGTTTGTAACCAAGGAAGGGTCCAGATCTACCCAGTATTCCCTACGATTTTTTACGTAAGCCAGACTATTTCCCTTGTGAAATTGTATATATTTTAAATTGTATATATATTTCAATTGTAACATAAGTGTAAATATATTTATATATATCACTTTAGCTGTCTCTCTCTCGTTTCAGGTTTTCTTGGTTGTTTTTCTCCCTCTTCTCCCTGAGGTTTGGGGGG
>NW_020885030.1:491966-522487 GCF_003945725.1 Corapipo altera
GGGGGGGGGGGGGGGGAGGAACTCTTGTGGTAAGGTTTGGAGACTTGGCAGGGAGCCAGCTTCAAACCATATCACCTTATCTGGTGTTTCTGCCCAGTTTATCTCCGGTTATCTCTGGTTTCTTTTGGTTTTGCCATGGTTGTTTGGGAACAAGTCTGGGAAGGGAGTCAAGTTGGTGCAAACACTGCCCATTGTTTGGGAACACTACCGGGAGAGCTGCCAAGAACCTATTGTTTATATAAACATAGCTTTGTTTGGGAACAAAGGAAGAAAAATATATAAAAATGGCCTTTTTATTCATTTTCTTGGTTATTTTGGCCATTTTTATATATGCTTCTGGGTATCCAGTGAGAACTAACCCAAAAGGCATCTACCAATATCTGTCTTTCCTTAATTATGACATCAAAGGCCTAGTGACTGAGGTCCCTGGGATCAAAATTGGTCCCAATCCTTACCTAAATTGTTTGGCAACGGTTCTACTATTCCTAAAAGCCATGGAAATGGTGTTTAACATTGGAAAGGTGGTGTGGTACTGCTTTCCTTGTTGCAGGAAATGCCGAAACTCAAAGGGATTTGCTGGAACTTTGGGAAGGGCCTTGAGAAAACCAGGCCCTGGATGGCAAGGAATCTGGGTCAACTTTGGTAAATTGGTAGGGCGCGTGACACCTCCCATTAGTTGGGATTTCACACCAGAGCAGGTGTTTGATCCTGATGAGGTGGCACGTCGTCTGGCAGAAGGGTGTTTTTCTTACGAGGACCCAAATATGCAGTTTTTTGCTTTGTATTGGGGCCTGGCGAGTGCCTATTGAGCTGCTGTGGACTATGCTCGGAAGGCTAAGGCTGAGGCAGAAACTCAAACCCTGCCACCTGAGACCAATGCCACCTCTACTACACGCACTGAAAGTGGAACCCAGACTACACCACCGGAGATACCTCTCGCCCCTGTAGTGAAAAGGAAGTCATGGGTATCGGCGCAAAAAACTTTAAGCCTACGACCAGATGAGAATCAAAACAAGTCAGAAGATAACGGAGAGGGGACTGATACTGATGCCAGTGCCAAAACTCCACCTCCACGTCCACGAGTAGTACCACCCCCAAAAATGGAAACTACAGAGTTGCGGTCAATGACCCCATCAGAACTCCGGGACTTACAAAAAGATTACACTCGTCGGCCTGGTGAGCGAATTCTATCGTGGTTGCTCCGATGCCGTGATCATGGGGCTAGAGGTCACATATTGTCAACTGCTGAAGCAGAACAACTAGCTTCCATCTCGAAAGACCATGAACTTGATCACATAATTGCAGAGGAGAAACCCGACCTCAGTCTTTGGGCGCGACTTGTCTTAAGTGCGAGACAAAGGTTTCCATTTAAAGACTATTTAACATGCCCGGTGAGGAAGTGGACCAAGGTAGAAGATGCCATCCAGTACCTAAGAGAATTGGCATTGTTGGAGGTTATGTATGATGACACTCAATACGATCCCATCGCTGATGACCCAGAGGGTGTCACTTGCACAGTGCCCATGTGGAAGAAGATAATCCAGGGTGCTCCTGTATCATATGTTCATACCTTGGTAGGAGTAATGCTTCCAAACACGCAAGAAACGCTTGTGGGCACGCTGTGTACAGTTCTACGACATCTAGAAGAAGCAGTAGAATCTAGGAATGAGTTTTCTAGAGACTATTCTGATTCTAGTTACAGACGAACACCTGAGAGAGATGAGCCTTATGGGTGCTCTGATTATGAGGATGACTACGGAGACCACAGGGACAGATGCTACAGAGACAGATCAGCAGATCGGTCTCGACCACGATCCGTCACACGCAGAAGGAGCAAAAACCCTAAGTGTAGATCTTCTAAGCGCAGTGAACTGTAGTCCTATCTGCGCGCCCATGGAGAAAACATGAGGAAGTGGGATGGTGAACCTACTTCCAGACTCGAGGTCAGAATGAGAGAACTAAAACGCAAGGAAACTGATAAGAAAGTCATCTACGTAGAAGATACAGATTTCTTCGAAAGAGAACTGAGATCTCCCAGACGCAGGAGGTCTGGAGTCCGTTTCCAGGATGACAAGAAAGCCTCTGACAAGCCAAAGCAAAGATCCGATGGTGAATGCTCTGACCAGAACCAACAGAGGGGCCCTGCCTTCTGCCAGGAGAAGGAGAGGGATGAGAAAGATAACAGAGTTTACTGGACTGTGTGGGTTCTATGGCCTGGCACATCTGATCCTCAGAGATACCAAGCTTTAATAGATACTGGCACACAGTGTACGTTAATGCCCTCAGGACATGTGAGCACAGAGACCGTTTCAATTTCTGGGGTGACAGGAGGGTCTCAAGAGCTGTCGGTGGTAGAGGTCGAAATAAGCCTGACAGGAGACCAATGGGAAAAACATTCCATTGCGACAGGGCCAGAAGCCCCTTGCATTCTCGGCATGGATTACCTCAGGAGAGGATACTTCAAAGACCCGAAGGGGTACCGATGGGCTTTTGGTATAGCCGCGGTGACTGAAGAGGAATCCAAATGATTATCTGCCCTGCCCGGCCTCTCAGAAGATCCTTCTGTTGTAGGATTACTGCGAGTCGAGGACCAGCGAGTGCCAACAGCTACTAAGACAGTGCATAGGCGACAGTACCAGACGAATCGAGATGCTGTGATCCCCATCCATAAGATGATCTGCAAGTTGGAAAGCCAAGGGGTGGTTAGTAGAACACACTCACCCTTCAATAGCCCCATTTGACCTGTACGTAAGTCCGATGGTGAATGGAGATTGACGGTGGACTATTGTGGCTTGAATGAAGTCACGCCACCATTGAGTGCTGCTGTACCAGACATGTTGGAGCTCCAGTATGAGCTGGAGTCCAAGACAGCACAGTGGTATGCCACTATTGACATCGCCAATGCATTTTTCTCCATTCCCTTAGCAGCAGAGTGCAGGTCGCAGTTTGCTTTCACGTGGAGAGGTGTGCAGTACACGTGGAACCGACTGCCCCAGGGGTAGAAGCACAGTCCAACAATCTGCCATGGACTGATTCAGGCCACACTGGAGAAGGGCAAGGCCCCAGAACATATCCAGTACATTGATGACATCATTGTATGGGGGGACACAGCAGAAGAAGTTTTCGAGAAAGGAGAGGAAATCATCCAGATTCTCCTTGATGCCGGTTTCGCCATCAAGAAGAACAAGGTCAAGGGACCTGCCAGAGAGATCCAATTCCTAGGGGTGAAATGGCAAGATGGACAACGCCAGATACCAACAGACATCATCAATAAGATTGTAGCCATGGCTCCACCAACCAACAAGAAGGAGACGCAAGCTTTCCTGGGGGTCATAGGCTTCTGGAGAATGCACATTCCTGAGTATAGCCAGAAAGTGAGTCCTCTTCACTTTGTGACCCGTAAAAAGAATACCTTTCAATGGGGTCCTAAACAGCAGTAGGCATTCAAACAGATCAAGTAAGAGATTGCACATGCCGTGGCTCTTGGACCAGTTCGGACAGGACCAGACGCGAAGAACGTACTTTACACTGCAGCTGGAGATAAAGGTCCCTCCTGGAGCCTCTGGCAAAAGGTGCCTGGTGAGACGCGAGGGCGACCACTTGGCTTCTGGAGCCGAAGCTACAGGGGTTCTGAAGCCAACTATACTCCTGTGGAAAAGGAAATTCTGGTAGCCTACGAAGGCATACAAGCAGCCTCAGAAGTGGTTGGCACTGAGACACAGCTCCTCCTAGCACCCCGATTACCAGTCCTAAGTTGGATGTTCAAAGGGAAGGTGCCCCCTAAGCATCATGCCACCGATGCTATGTGGAGCAAGTGAATAGCCTTGATTATGCAGCGTGTACGATTGGGAAGCTCAAATCGCCCTGGAATTCTGGAGGTTATCACAAATTGACCTCAAAAGTGGGAACTTCAGTCTGGCAGAAGAAGAAGAAGAGCCAGTGAGCCGAGCTGAAGAAACTCCACCATTTGATGAGCTGTCAGATGAAGAAAGGCGTTATGCCCTTTTCACTGATGGTTCTTGTCGTATTGTAGGAAGGAACCGGAAGTGGAAAGCAGTCGTTTGGAATCCCACACTACTAGTGGCAGAAGTTGTCGAAGGTCAAGGTGAGTAGAGTCAATTTGCGGAACTCAAAGCCGTCCAATTGGTCCTGGACATTGCCAAACGAGAAGGATGGCCAAGACTCTACCTCTACACCGACTCGTGGATGATAGCCAATGTCCTATGGGGATGGTTAGACCGCTGGAAGAAGATGAACTGGAGGCATGGGGGAAAACCCATCTGGGCTGCTGACTTGTGGCAGGACATCGCTGCCAGAGCGAAGAGTCTGAATGTGAGAGTCCACCATGTAGATGCCCATGTGTCCAAGAAGCTAGTTAATGAAGAACATGATAACAACAGAGAAGCAGACCGTGTTGCACAGATTGAAGTGTCACAAGTAGACCTAGACTGGCAGCAGAAGGGAGAGTTGTTCCTAGCTCGATGGGTCCATGATACTTCCGGTCATCAGGGCCGAGATGCCACCCACAGATGGGTACGAGACCGAGGGGTGGATTTAACCATGGATATAATCTCTGAAGTTATCCATGATTGTGAGACTTGTGCCGCTATTAAGCAGGCGAAAAGACTGAAACCCCTGTGGTATGGTGGACGATGGGATAAGTATGGAGAGGCATGGCAGGTTGATTATATCAAACTGCCACAGACCCGCCAAGGTAAGTGCTATGTGCTTACCATGGTGGAAGCAACCACTGGATGGTTAGAGACTTTTTCAGTGCCCCACGCAACAGCCCGGAATACCATTCTGGGCCTTGAAAAGCAAGTCCTGTGGAGACACGGGACCCCGGAACGTATTGAGTCGGACAATGGGACTCATTTCAAAAATGATTTAGTCACCACTTGGGCGAGGGAACATGGTATCAATTGGGTGTACCACATTCCTTATCATGCACCAGCTGTTGGGAAGGTTGAAAGATGCAATGGACTGTTGAAGACAATTCTCAAGGCACTAGGTGAGGGAACTTACAAGAACTGGGATAAGAACTTAACCAAGGCCACCTGGCTAGTTAACACCAGGGGTTCTGTTAATCGAGCTGGCCCTGCAGAAGCAGAATCCCTCCACATTGCTGATGGAGATAAATTTCCAGCAATCCATTTGAGGGGAATGCTAGGGAAAGTTGTTTGGGTTACCCCTGCCTCAGGCCAAGATAAACCCATTCGTGGGATTGTCTTTGCTCAAGGGTGTGCTGGTTTAAAAGTTAACCAGCAGGGGAAATGAACTCAACTCAAAAGAGAGATTTGCAAGTCAGAATAACAATTTAATAAAATAATACAATAAGCACGACTACACAGACAAGCAATTGGTCTCAACCCACAAAACCCAAATGTACAACCTGGCACCCCAGGGCACAAACAAAACAGTGCTCCCTGGGCCCCCCCGAGTCCAAAGCAAAGGGAGAGGGGAAAAAGAAACCTGCTGGTGGGAGAGCTGCTGCAGTCCGGCCAAAGTGGTGATTGCAGTTCAGTTGAGGGTGGTGGTCTCAGTCTGGCTGAGAGCGGTGAGCTGCAGTCCTCCTCTGGATCCCACGAGAGGTGCAAAGGTTCTGAGACTTCAGGTTTATATATTCTCCAGCTCAGGTAGCAATGCTTAGCCCCTCCCCCAGAGTGGGGAATTCCATAAAAGGGTGTGAGGGTGCTCAGTCAGGGAATTCCACAAAAGGGCATGGGGACAGGAGCATGGGGGGGGGGGTACCTCGCAGGCCTCTACTGACAACAGTTTCTGGGAAATGGCATGGAGGGCTATAGAATACACAGTTTTGGGCTACACCCATCCAATGATGAATCGGTCCCAGCTGTTCTAACTAGGACATTATCCACCCCTTATTCTATGCCATCCATGTCATGCCCAAATTAACCCCCTTAGAAACTATGTCTCCTTAAAACTATATACACTTATATATATACAATGAAACATTACAGACCATTCTCACTCAAAATTAGGTCCCCTTGTGGTACACAACGTGTCTCCCCATCTTTTTGCATTACCCACCAGGTGGAACCAGGTCCTTGAGCAAAAACAATCCCTCGGATGGGTTTGCCTTTGCTTGAGGTGGGACTAATCCAAACAGTCTTCCCTAACATTCTTCTCATATGCACCACGGGGACTTTATCTCCATCTACAGTATGCAAAGGTTCTGATTGGGCAGGGCCAGCTCAATTGATGGAGCCTCGGGTGTTGACCAACCAGGTGGCCTTTGCTAAATGCAGCTCCCAGTGTTTGAGAGTCTTCCCACACAGTGCCTTCAAGGTGGTTTTCAGCAGTCCATTGCACCGCTCAACTTTTCCAGGAGCTGGTGCATGGTAGGGGATATGATACACCCACTCAATGCCGTGCTCTTTGGCCCAGGTGTCTACGAGGCCATTCTTGAAATGGGTCCCATTATCAGACTCAATTCTCTCTGGGGTGCCGTGTCGCCACAGGACTTGTTTTTTGAGGCCCAGGATGGTATTCTGGGCAGTGGCATGAGGCACGGGATATGTCTCCAGCCATCCAGTACTTCCTTCTACCATGGTCAGTACGTAGTGCTTGCCTTGGCGGGTTTTGGGGAGCGTGATGTAGTCAACTTGCCAGGCTTCCCCATACCTGTACTTTGACCACCGTCCACCATACCATAGAGGTTTCACCCGCTTGGTCTGCTTGATGGCAGCACATGTCTCACAGTCATGGATGACCTGTGAGACAATGTCCTTGGTTAAGTCCACCCCTCGGTCACGAGCCCACCTTTATGTTGCATCTCTCCCCTGGTGACCGGAGGCGTCATGGGCCCATCGAGCCAGAAATAAATCTCCTTTGTGCTGCCAATCCAGATCTACCTGAGAGACTTTAATCCTGGCAGCTCGGTCCGCCTGCTCGTTGTTACGATGCTTCTCATTAGCCTGTTTCTTGCGTACATGAGCATCTACGTAACCGACTTTCACACTCAGCTTCTCTACCCGGCCAGCAATGTCCTGCCACATCTCTGCCGCCCAGATGGGTTTCCCTTGGCGCTGCCAGTTGGCCTTTTTCCATTGCTCCAGTCATCCCCACAGAGCATTGCCCACCATCCATGAGTCAGTGTAGAGATAGAGTCTTGGCCACTTCTCTCGTTCAGCTATATCCAAAGTCAATTGAACGGTTTTAAGCTCTGCAAACTGACTTGACCCACCTTGTCCTTCGGTCGCTTCTGCAACTCGCCGTGTGGGACTCCATACAGTTGCCTTCCATTTTCGGTTTGTCCCTACAATGCGACAGGAGCCATCCGTGAAGAGCGCATATCGCCTTTCATCTGCTGGTAGCTTGTCATATGGTGGGGCCTCCTCAGCCCGTGTCACCTGCTCCTCTTCTTCTTCAGAGGATAGTCCGAAACTCTCACCTTCGGGCCAACTGGTGATAATTTCCAGGATCCCAGGGCGATTAGGATTCCCTATCCGGGTTTGCTGCGTGATCAGGGCGATCCACTTACTCCATGTGGCATCCATGGTGTGATGTGTAGAAGGAACTCTTGCCTTGAACATCCAGCCCAGCACTGGTAGTCGGGGTGCCAGGAGGAGCTGCGCTTCGGTGCCGATCACTTCTGAGGCAGCTCGAACTCATCATAAGCAGCCAGGATCTCTTTCTCAGTTGGTGTATAGCTGGTTTCAGATCCTTTGTATCCCCGATTCCAGAATCCTAGCGGTTGTCCTCGGGTCTCCCCAGGCACCTTCTGCCAGAGGCTCCAGGAAAGGCCATTCTTCCCGGTTGCAGTGTAGAGCACGTTCTTCACGTCCTGTCCTGTCCTTACTGGCCCTAGGGTTACCGCATGGGCAATCTCCTGTTTAATTTGTTCAAAGGCGTGTTGTTGTTCAGGGCCCCACTGGAAATCATTTTTCTTCCGAGTCACAAGGTAGAGAGGACTTACAATCTGACTATACTCGGGGATATGCATCCTCCAAAAGCCCACGGCGCCTAGGAAAGCCTGTGTTTCCTTCTTGCTGGTTGATGGGGACATGGTTGCTATTTTGTTAATCACCTCCATTGGAATTAGGCGGCGTCCATCTTACCACTTCACTCCTAGGAACTGAATTTCCTGAGCAGGTCCCTTGACCTTACTCCGTTTAATGGCAAAACCAGCTCTTAGGAGAACCTGGATTATCTTCTCTCCTTTCTCGAAGACTTCCCCTGCTCTGTTCCCCCATACAATGATGTCATCAATGTACTGTAGATGTTCTGGAGCCTCACCCTTTTCCAGTGCAGTCTGGATCAGTCCATGGCAAATGCTGGGACTGTGTTTCCACCCCTGAGGCAGTCGATTCCAGGTGTACTGCACACCTCTCCAAGTGAAAGCAAATTGTGGCCTGCACTCCGCTGCCAAAGGAATGGAGAAAAAGGCGTTTGCAATGTCAGTGGTGGCATACCACTTGGCTGCCTTGGACTCCAACTGATACTGGAGTTCCAGTATGTCCGGCACAGCAGCACTCAGGGGTGGTGTGACTTCATTGAGTCCACGGTAATCCACCGTCAGCCTCCACTCTCCGCTGGATTTACGCACTGGCCATATAGGGCTATTAAAGGGTGAGTGAGTCTTGTTGACTACCCCCTGGGTCTCCAGGTCACGGATCATCTTATGTATAGGGGTCACAGAGTCTCGGTCGGTGCGGTATTGCCGACGGTGCACTGTTGCTGTGGCTATCGGTACCAATTGTTCTTCAACCTTCAGCAGTCCCACAGCAGAGGGGTCCTCTGAGAGACCAGGCAAGGTGTTCAACTGTCTAATTTCCTCTGTCTCCACAGTAGCTATGCCAAAAGCCCAACGAAGTCCTTTTGGGTCTTTCAAATACCCACTCCTCAGGTAATCTATGCCAAGGATGCACGGGGCCTCTGGGCCAGTCACGATGGGGTGTCTGTACCATTCCTTCCCAGTCAGGCTCACTTCGGCTTCCAATACAGTCAGCTGTTGGGATCCCCCTGTTACCCCAGAAATGGAGATGGATTCTGCCCCTACGTATCTTGATGGTATTAAAGTACATTGTGCGCCGGTGTCCACTAAGGCCTTATATCTTTGTGGTTCTGATGTGCCAGGCCACCGAATCCACACTGTCCAATAGACTCGATTGTCCCTCTCCTCTACCTGGCTAGAGGCAGGGCACCCCTAGTCCTGGTCATGGTACTCATTGTGCTCTTCTTATAAGTATGACCTGGAGGTCCCTTCAAGAGGATCAGACGTATCATCATTCCTGTACAGTCTGGAGTCTTGCCCACGAGAGACTGGAGCAGCATTTATCCTTGAAGAGTTCGTTGTGGCCCTTGTCTCTCTTTTCAGTTCACGTACCCGGGTTGCTAAGGAAGAGGTGGGTTTCCCATCCCACTTCCTCATATCTTCTCCATGCTCACGGAGGTAAAACCATAGATTACCACGTGGAGTGTGCTCTCTCTCCTTAGCTGGGGGACGTTGACTCCTAATAGCAGAGACTCTTGTTTGTCCTGGCGAGATATGGAAGATCCCTTCCTTAATTTCTTCTCTTAGTTTCTGGTGTCCCTCTTCAATCTTCTCTTCCAGGCTTCGGACATGTTCAGCTAGTTTGGTTTCCACAGATGAGACGTGGGCTCGTAATGGGGCGGTGACAGTGTCTTCATAAATCCTGAGTTTACTAACCAATGCACCCACCTTGTCCTCTCCCTCCCTCCATTGCAGCGTTGCTAAGTAGCGGGAATACATTTCTGACCCGAGTCGTGCAAACTTTAACCACATCTGGGATGTGCACTGTACACCATCTGGACTTTTAGGGAATCTTTCATCCTCTGAAAAGATTATCTCCAGTACAGTTAATTCTCTTAAGTACCAGATACCTTGTTCCATGGTGTTCCACTGTCCTTGCTGTACGTGGAGGTCCTCCTTACAAAGGTATCTCTCCCTCACACTGGACAACAGTCGCTGTCAGAGGCTGAGAGTTTCCTGCCTCCTTCCAATCCCCTGATCAATGACTACATCTCGAGACAGGGATCCCAGCTGTCTGGCTTCACTCCCATCTAGAATTGTATCGTTACATGCGGCATCCCAGATTCGGAGCAGCCAGGTCAGAATGGACTCATTTGCCTGTCATGTGAACTCTCTCCGGAGTTCACGTAGCTCACCCAGGGATAGGGACCGAGTGATTATTTCTGGCTCTGTCTCCTCCGGTGGATGTGAAGGTCCTGCCTCTTCATCATCATTTGCTATACGGACTGATTTAGTCTTTGATTTCCTTTTCTGGACAGGGGCGACTGCTATTGGTTTCGGTTGTTCTTCTGGTTCCTCGATGGTTTGTGTGGACACGGTGCCGGTTGGTTTATTTCTTTCTCCCTCTGACTCAGCTGTGGTTTGGGTGGACGTGGTGCCTGTGGATTTACTCCTTCTCTCCTCCCCCTGACAGTGCTGTACCATGTCAAGTAGTGTCCGGTAGGCAGTGGTCAGGGCCCAGCAGGTTGCTGTGAGCTGGCCATCTCTGGAACTGCCAGAGCATTTTCCCTTCACCAGTCTTATCATGCTAACAGGATCCTGCAGTTGTTCAGGGGTGAATTTCCAGATCATTGGAGGAGAAAACTTCTCCAAATACTGGCCGATGTCCTCCCACTTCCCGTGCCACTCAGCATTATCCACTCCCAGGGCAGGCATCCCAACAACCTCCCTAGAAGGCCCTGTTCTGACCCTAAGCATGGTGTAGACAGTACAGAGCAGACATAGCAACACTAACAATAACATTATGCTATCCTTAACATCAAAAGGGAACTCAATATTTTCAAAAACTGTTGTAGCAGGTCTGAAGGGGAAGAAGGAGGTGAGAGGCTGGAAACAACCATACCCCCTGTTTCCCCAAAGGGCTGGGTGCGATTTTTAATGAGACTCCAGAGGTAACAACCCAAACCAGGACAGGTAAACAGGACTGAATACACATTTACAATGAAACTCATTGCTTCTGATGTTATGATGACATAAATATAGTATACTAATAAAGCAATTTGGATCCCTCTCCCTGGTTTTAAAGAGAGCATCAAAACAGGCAAATAATTCCCCATCTGTGGAAATATGAACATGCTCATATACAACATCCATGTGAATGCATGAAACAACATGGTGATCAGGGAGTTTCTGTATTCAAACAGACAAATGCTTAAAATGAAATTGTGATTCTGACTTCTCTCTCTCTGCCCCACGTTGGGCGCCAAAAAATGTGCTGGTTTAAAAGTTAACCAGCAGGGGAAATGAACTCAACTCAAAAGAGAGATTTGCAAGCCAGAATAACAATTTAATAAAATAATACAATAAGCACGACTACACAGACAAGCAATTGGTCTCAACCCACAAAACCCAAATGTACAACCTGGCACCCCAGGGCACAAACAAAACAGTGCTCCCTGGGCCCCCCCTGAGTCCAAAGCAAAGGGAGAGGGGAAAAAGAAACCTGTTGGTGAGAGAGCTGCTGCAGTCCAGCCAAAGTGGTGATTGCAGTTCAGTTGAGGGTGGTGGTCTCAGTCTGGCTGAGAGCGGTGAGCTGCAGTCCTCCTCTGGATCCCACGAGAGGTGCAAAGGTTCTGAGACTTCAGGTTTATATATTCTCCAGCTCAGGCAGCAATGCTTAGCCCCTCCCCCAGAGCGGGGAATTCCATAAAAGGAGGCTCAATCCTTCCCTCAGAGTGGGGAATTCCATAAAAGGGTGTGAGGGTGCTCAGTCAGGGAATTCCACAAAAGGGCATGAGGACAGGAGCATGGGGGGGGGGGGGGGCACCTCGCAGGCCTCTACTGACAACAGTTTCTGGGAAATGGCATGGAGGGCTATAGAATACACAGTTTTGGGCTACACCCATCCAATGATGAATCGGTCCCAGCTGTTCTAACTAGGACAAAGGGCCAGGACATACGTGGTGGATAATGAGGAAGGACGGAGTAATCCAATGTGTACCTCAAGGAAACTTAGCCTTGGGGAAAAACTAATTGTATGTCCTTAGTTGTGTTTTACAGGAAGCCAGTCACCAGATGAGAGAGAGAGAGAGACCTGAACTAAGTTGATGCTGGTATCCAATGTTGAGACAGCCCAGAATGACGAAACAGCCCTAAAATCAGAACTGCAATTGTGACTGAGGAGACCAAAGATCTGGACTGAACTGAACTGATGTCAGTATTGATTTCCAACAATGAGACAACTGCGCCGAGAGACCAACAAGGACTATATATATATATGTATATGTGCATATATACGCGCGGGATGTAGGCGAACGTGAGATATAGGTGTTACGTAAAAATAGTATGGAATAAGGGGTGGAGAATGTGGTGGTTTGGGCTAGGTCTTCCTTGCTGACCAGTTTGTAACCAAGGAAGGGTCCAGATCTACCCAGTATTCCCTACGATTTTTTACGTAAGCCAGACTATAAGAAGAAAGGAGGAGAGGCCTTTGTTCTTTTTCCTTCCGGTGGCTTGGAGGTGCAGGTTCCCTGCTGTTGAGTCTGCCGTGTTGGGGAGCGAGGCCTGGTAAGGTCTTGTCGACCCTGGGAGATGGAGGTTGCCAGCGATCGTCCCGGAGCGACTCTCGGTTGTCCCAAGGAGAGTGGTGGGATATTTCTTTGCTAACTCTTTAGTTACTAGATCTCAGGCTACTGATTGGGATATATATATTTTTTATTTTGGTTTTGTTCCCTTTCCCTTCCCCCTTCCCTTTCCCTTGTGAAATTGTATATATTTTAAATTGTATATATATTTCAATTGTAACATAAGTGTAAATATATTTATATATATCACTTTAGTTGTCTCTCTCTCGTTTCGGGTTTTCTTGGTTGTTTTTCTCCCTCTTCTCCCTGAGGTTTGGGGGGGGGAGGGGGAACTCTTGTGGTAAGGTTTGGAGACTTGGCAGGGAGTCAGCTTCAAACCATATCAGACGTGACTGCCAAAGATGACAAACTGAGAAGTACACAGCCAATAACTACTTAAAATGTAAACTGTGTCATTAAAATGTAAAAGTATAATAGAAATTCCAGCTATGTGTGAGTGAAGAGTGACTGAGGTGGCCACCAATGAATGACTGAAGAGAGATTGTGTGAGAGAGAGAGACTGTGTAGATATATATGTGTGACAATATATGTGTGTGCAAACTCAACAATGCTTTTGTATTGGAGTGTTGAGACCCTTGGGGGAATGTATTACATGGATCTCTTAGATTGTAGTGAATCCTTGTTTTGAATAGTGGATGAGCTCTCTGGATTCTTCCTTGGTGAGATGTTGTTGCTGTGTTTCTTTTTAGCTTTGGATCAGGGGTTGCCAGTGCCGGTGTCTTGCTTGATCAGCCTGTTGCAAAGGGCCCTGCAACAGACTGTCAAAGCCATCTTTGCAGCATAAAATAAAAAAAGAGGGGGAATTGTCGGGGTTGACAGAGAACCTGTCAGCAGCCTGGCAATTAGTGACAAGGAATTTAAACAACTTTTAGGAAATATTTGCTGTAATGTCGGACGGAACAAACGTAATGCAACCCAGACCAAAGGTCACCAATCAAAATGTGTATAGTGTCACCAATAGCATGTCACAGCATGCACAGTGTCTTCAGTGTCACCAATAAGAGTGTGTGCAGTGTCTTGACCAATTGTGTTATGGTACGATAGTGTACAAAGAGTATAAAAGAAACACTTGAGAGCAATAAACAGCTTCCTGATCACCTTACACCTGGACTACGTCTGATATCTGTGTCGCCTTGGCCGTTCCGACATTAACAGCGACAGTAACATACAACCAAGACAAAGCATTTCACCAGAGTACCCAGCACACATCAACTCACACAGCTTAGTAAAATACAACCCATCAGTTTTAAGTTACCCAAGTTATTAAGAAAGAAAGAGTAAAGAAAGGAGATTGAGAAGAAACAGGAATAAAAAGAGAAGTAAAGAAAGATATTAGAATAAGAGAAAAATACTGCCGAGAATCCTTCGCATGGTGACAGTCATAAAAGAAAGAGAAAATAAAGATTCTCTGCCCCTGTATTTATGTGGTCTGGCCAGCATGGCCACCCCTCCCAGGTGGGACATCCAGCACTGACCACTCAGTGCCTCCCAGGCAGGAGTGAGGGGTGATGTAGCCAATCAGAAGCTCCAGGGGGCAGGCTCCCAGGTTGCCCTTTTGACTGACAACTACTCCATGTGGCTTCTGTGAGCCTGCAGGAGACTGCCATGTGAGTTCCGTGGGCCTTTCCCTCTCCCCCACACAGAGTTGATTCCGACCCAAAAATTAAATAATCCAGTGAGATTTGAATCCAGTGTCTCACAGAAGGCTGCCATGGGGAAATGAAATCCATCTCAGCCAGACCAAATACAATTGACCAAACACAAGTTTGCAGCACAAATGAAGTTTCTCTGTAGTCTTTCAAGTGCTTTATGTTGAAGGCTGCTTACTTTATAAATACAATTCAAAAAGGAAATTAGGAAGGAAGAAGAATGAGAAGCTTAAGCTGAATCAACTTGAGACAATGTCAGGATGGAAAAGGCCTGGGACCAAACAAACAAACAAAGAAACAAACAAAACCCAAAAGAACCATGGCAGGTTGTACTGGGTCTGACTTGGGTGGACTTTTCTTCATAGCAGCCCATATGGTGCTGTGTTTTGGATTTGTGACTAAAAGAATGTGTAAAACTGTATTTGGTTTATGTGGCAAGGTTTTGGTGGTGAGGAGCTGCAGGGGTGGTCTCTGTGAGAAGAGACCAAACCCACCCTGTATTGGACACAGCTGGTGCCGGCCAATTCCAAAACAGACCCATCACTGGACAACGCTGAGCCCATCAGAGAAACTGGTGGCACCTCCGTGAAGCATATTTAAGAAAGGGCAAAATGCTACACAGCAGAGAGAACTGAGGGGAAATAAAGTATGAGAAACAATCTTACAGACGCAAAGGTCAGAGAAGAAGGAGGGGGAGGGGTGCTCCAGGCACTGGAGCAGAGATTCCCCCTTCAACCTGTGGAGAGATCATGGTGAAGCAAGTGAATATTCCCTGAAGCACTGAAGCCTATGGAGAGGACCCATGCCGGAGTAGAGAAAAAGTGTGAGGAGGAAGGAGCAGCAGAGAACTGTTATGAACTGACTGCAACTCCCCATTCCCCATCCCTCCTGTGATGCTGAGCGGGAGGAGGTAGAGGAGTCAGGAATGAAGTTGAGCCTTGGATAAATGTTGGGGAGAAGGTGTCGTTTTAATTTTGTCTTTGTTTGTCACTACCCAAATCTATTTTAATTGTCAATAAATTTAATTTTAGAATCATAGAATAGAATCATAGAATGGCTTGGGTTGGAAGGGATCTTAAAGATCATCTAGTTCCAACCAGTCCCAAGACAGAGCCGTGAGGGACACCACTCATCACTGGCCTCCACCTGGACATAGAGCCATTGAGCACAACTCTCTGGCCATGTCCATCCAGCCAATTGTTTTTCCACCAAATAGTCCACCCTTCAAATCCATATCTCTCCAATTTGGAGATAAGGATGTTGTGTGGGACCGTGTCAAAGGCCTTACAGAAATCTAGGTAGATGACATTGGTCAGTCTTCCTTTGTCAACCATTACAGTCACTCCATCATAGAAGGCCACCAGGTTGTTCAGGCACAATTTGCCCTTAGTGAAGCTATGCTGTCTGTCTCGGATCACCTTCTTGTCTTGTATATGCCTTAACATTGCTTCTGTGAGGATCTGCTCCATGATCTTCCCAGGCACAAATGTGAGGCCCACCAGTCTGTAGCTCCCCAGATCTTCCTTTCTCCCCTTTTTAAAAATAGGAGTGATTTTCCCCTTTTTCCAGTCACCAGGGACTTCTCCTGACAACCATGACTTTTCAAATATGATGGAGAGACTTGGCAACAACATCAGCCAGTTCCCTCAGGACCCCAGGATGCATGTCATCAGGCCCCAGAGACTTGTGGCTATTCAGCTTCATCAAGTGGTTCCGGAGCTGCTCTTCACTTACAGTAGGAGGGACTTTGCTCCCCCAACCCCCACCTAGAGGTTCAAGGACTTAAAAGATGTGGGAAGCCTGACTGCCAGTGAAGACTGAAGTGAAGAACTTGTTAAGTACCTCAGCCTTCTCCATATCTGTTGTTACCAGTTCTCTTTTCTCATTTGTTGGGGGGGGGATGCTCTCCTTGGCCTTTTTATTCTGACCTATGTACTTATAGAATCCCTTGTTATTCTTCACATCCCTTGCCAAGTCCTGTCCCATCTGTGCCTTGGTTTTCCTGATTCCATCTCTACACATCCAAACTGTATCCCTGTACTCTCCCCAAATCTTTGTTCACGAAGCCTAGCCATGATGACTCTCCCCAGGTCACCTGTCCCTGCTTCCACTGGGTGTGCATTTCCTTCTTACTCCTCAGTTTGAGGAGCAGATCCTTGCTCAGCCATGCTGGTTTCTGGTCTGCTCTGCTTGATTTCTTACACATGGGGATGGAGAGCTCTTGTGGTCTTAAAGAGTTGCCAGCTCTGATCAGTTCCTCTGTCCCTAAGGACAGTTTCCCAGGGATTCCATCCACTAATTCTTTAAACAGCTGGAAGTTCACTCTTCTAAAGTTCAGGGTCCTGACTTTGCTCTTTGCCAGGCCCATGTTCCTTGAGATCATGAACTCAAACAGGGTGTGGTGTCTACAGCTCAGGCTGCCTCCAATCTTAACCCTTCTAATGATCTCATCTGCATTGGTGACCACCAGGTCCAGTAACATGTCTCCTCTGGTAGGTTTGTCTAATACCTGGACCAGAAAGTTGTCCTTGATGCACTCCAGGAGTCTCCTGGATTGCTTACAGTCAGCTGTGTTACTTTCCCACATCCAGGTGGTTGAAATCCCCCATCAGGATGAGAGCTTGTGAGCGCAATGCTTCCTGTATCTGAAGCAAGAAGGCCTTGTCCACAGGCTCCCCCTGATCAGGCAGCCTGTAATAGACCCCAACCACAAGGTGTCCTTTGTTGGTCCTGTCCTTGATTTTTACCCACAAGCTCTCCACCTATTTGTGGCTGTTTCTCAGAGGCAGCTCTTCACAAATCTATCCATTCCTTAACATAGAGCACAACACCCCTGCCCCTCCTTCCCAGCCTATCTCCTCTGAAAAGCTTGTGTCTTAGTTTAACAAGATTACAACTTAGAAATTAAGAAAGTTCAAGTGGAAGTGTGGAAAAGGAAAAAACCACATGTTTTTATTAACAAAATCTGAATAAACAACAAATGGCGCAATCAAAAACTTTCAGAAGAAACAAAACAAAGTCCCAAATCCCCAGGTGTGGGGGGAAACCTATGGCAACCCGGGGGGGGTGGGGGAAGGCAGGACTGTCCCGGCAGTTCAACAGCTGCTCGCAGCCACATGTGCTCGCAGCCATCACTGAAAAAAAAGTCCTTTTTTCCACAGGCAATCCAAAGGCAGAATACCTTGCTCTGAGATGGGTTGGTCTCTCTCTCTCGGTCGTTCTCCGCGAGGTGTCCCGTGGGGGAAAAAAACCACTTCCTCTCAGTAAAAGAAAAATATGCGACCGAAACCAGGCTCCCTGCTCTGTCCGGTCCGCAACAAACCCAAAAATCCCCGAACAGACTCCCAACTCTCCCCACGGCACCCTCCGTTTCCCGAGAGAGCTCACCCTCCCTCCCGCTCCCACGCTGCCCAGCGCGTGAGGCTTCACTCCGTTCCCCCCCCCCCCATCCCGAGAGAAACAGATTGGCGGGGGGAGGGGGAACCACACTGCGGAAAAAATGACAACATCTCTTTTCAAACCTATGACATCATCCACCTCTGAATTTTTTCCCATACTAACATGCTTTATCAGATTCAAACTTTCCAACCTTATACATACATACATTACCCCAACTATATACATATTACAAATATTTACATACAAATACAGGCACAGTGTTATGGGAAATTCACCCAAAAATGAGGTCCCCTTGCGGTATACACCGTGTTTCTCCATCTTCCAGCATTACCCACCATATGCTACCTGATCCTTGAGCAAAAACAATGCCACAAATGGGTTTGCCTTTGCTCGAAGCAAGTGATGCCTTAAGATCCATCTGTTTTTTTGATTTTTCTAACTTTTATAAGTTTTATAAGTAGTTAGATAGCAGAAGTAGATTTAGAAGCAGCAGCACTTATTCCCTTACCCTTACCATAGTAACTACAACCCTCTTATCCCGATTCCCCATATCAATATCCCCTGAATTCCGTTAGAAAATGTTTAGTCTCTTGTCAAGGTAGGCCTATTCTGTTTAGAGAACACTTGTACTTTGGCCTAAACCGCAGAGTACAGTCAAACTCTGGGTAACTATGTGCTCCGAGGAAGACTAGAAGGATAAAGTAAGAGGGTCTTAAAGACCCCAGTCCCAATTCCCAAGGGGCAGGACTGAGGGTGGATCAGGGCAAAAGCCAAAGGGTGGGAGAACCTCGAATTGGACAGGCAATATTATAAATTGTAACATCTGTAACAGAGGGGCACGCGTACATCTTGTAACTTTATGCCTAGGCACAAATTAAATCCTCTCACCTTCGAAACTAATTTACCTTGTAGTTTTTTTCTCCCTGAATTTTCTTTTAGGCATCACAGGATTAATCCAAACTGTTTTACCTAACACCCCTCGCATGAATCACTGGGACTTTGTCTCCATCTACAGTGTGAAGGGACTCTGATTGGGCAGGGCCGACTCGATTGATGGAGCCTCTAGTGTTGACTAACCATGTAGCCTTTGCTAGGTGCTGATCCCAGTTCTTGAAAGTTCCCCCAACCCAATGCCTTCAGAGTGGTTTTCAACAGTCTATTACACCGTTCAACCTTCCTGGTGGCTGCTGCATGGTATGGGATGTGATACACCCACTCAATGCCATGCTCTTTTCCCCAGGTGGTAACTAAACTGTTCTTGAAATGGGTCCCTGTGGTAGTTTTAGTCTAGGCCTTCCTTGGTGACAAGCTTGTAACCAAGGAAGTGGCCAGATTACCCTGTATTCCCTACGATTTTTACGTAAGCCAGGGGTATAAGAAGAAAGGAGGAGAGACCTTCGCTCTCTTCCCTTCCGGTGGCTCTGGAGGTGCGGGTTCCCTGCTGTCGGGTTTGCCGTGTTGGGGAGTGAGGCCTGCTGAGGCCTTGTTGACCTTGGGACACGGAGGTTGCCGGCAGTCGTTCCAACATGATTTCTGTTGTCCCAAGGAGAGTAGTAAGATATTCTTTTGCTAATTCTTTAGTTGCCAGATCTTGGGTTATTGATCGTGTATATTTTATTTTGGTTTTGTTCCCTTTTCCTTCCCCCTTCCCTTTCCCTTTTTCCTTGGAGTTGTGCACGGTATTTCAACTGTATATAGCTGTATATAACATAAATACATTTATTTTCATATAAGTTTGACTAGTTTGGATCTTTCGTGGCTTTTTTTTCCTTAGCACTGTGCTGGAGGTTTTTTTGGTGTTGGGTCTGGGACTTGACAGGGACCCAAGTAAAACTTAGTCCCATTATCTGACTCAATTTGCTCTGGGGTGCCGTGTTGCCACAGGACTTGCTTTTCAAGGCCCAGGATAGTGTTTCGGGCAGTGGCGTGGGGCACTGGATGCATCTCCAGCCAACCAGTGGTGATTTCCACCATGGTGAGCACATAGTGCTTACCTTGGCAGGTCTGTGTCAGTGTGATGTAATTGGCCTGCCAGGCCTCCCCGTATCTATACTTACTCCAATGTCCACCATACCACAGGGGTTTCACTCTTAACCTGCTTAATGGCAGTGCATGTCTCACAATCATGGATAACCTGAGAAATAGTGTCCACGGTTAAGTCCACCCCTCCGTCTCGTGCCCATCTATGGGTGGCATCTCTGCCCTGATGACCTGAGGCATCATGGACCCATCGCACTAGGAACAACTCTCCTTTGTACCACCAGTCCAGATCCACCTGTGACACCTTGACTTGTGCAGCTCGGTCTGCCTGTTCATTGTCGCGATGTTCCTCATTGGCTCAAATTTTGAGCACATGGGCATCTATGTGGCGGACTCTCACAATCAGTTTCTCTACCCGGGTAGCAATGTCTTGCCACATATCAGCGGCCCAGATGGGTTTCCCTCTACGTTTCCAATTGGCTTTCTTCCATCTGTTCAACCACTCCCACAGAGCATTGGCCACCATCCATGACTCAGTGTAAAGCTTTGGCCACTTCTCTCATTCAGCAATGTCCAACACCAACTGGACAGTTTTGAGCTCTGCAAATTGGCTCGGTTCCCCTTCTCCTGGAGTAGCTTCTGCAACTTGTCGTGTGGGGCTCCATACAGCTGTTTTTCATTTACATTTCATCCCTACAATGCGACAGGAACCATCAGTAAAAAGGGCATAACTTCCTCAGCCCGCACTACCTACTCTCCTTCCTCTTCATCTGCTAGACCAAAGTTCTCACCTTCAGGTCAATTTGCGATGATTTCTAGGATTCCAGGGCGATTTGTATTTCCAATACGGGTGTACTGTGTGATCAGAGTGATCCACTTACTCCATGTAGCATCAGTGGCATGATGCGTAGAGGGCGCCTTTCCCTTGAACATCCAGCTCAGCACCGGTAATCGAGGTGCTAGGAGGAGTTGTTCTTCTGTGCCAGTCACCTCCGAGGCAGCTTGTACTCCTTTGTAAGCTGCTAGGATCTCTGTTGGGGTGTAGTTGGCTTCAGATTCTCTGTAGCTTTGGCTCCAGAATCCAAGTGGGCAGCCTCAGGTCTCGCCAGGTACCCTTTGCCAGAGGCTCCAGGAAGGACCATTTTTCCCGGCTGCAGAATAGAGTACATTCTTCACAGTCCTGTCCCGACTGTCCCAAGGGCTACAGCGTGGGCAATCTCCTGCTTAATCTGTTCAAATGCTTGCTGCTGTTCGGGACCCCATTGCAAATCATTCTTCTTGGGGGTTACCAGATAGAGAGGGCTTACGATCTGGCTGTACTCAGGGATGCGCATCCTCCAGAAATCTATGGAACCCAGAAAAGCTTGCATTTTCTTCTTGCTGGTCGGTGGAGCCATTGAGATCTTATCAATGACTTCTGTCAGGATTTGACGACGTCCATCTTGCCACTTCACTCCCAGGAACTGGATCTCTCAGGCAGGTCCCTTGACCTTACTCTTTTTGATGGCAAACCCGGTTCTCAGGAGAATCTGGATGATTTTCTTTCCTTTCTCAAAAACCTCCTCTGCTGTGTCCCCCCATACGATGATGTCATCAATGTACTGCAGGTGTTCTGGAGCATCACCCTTCCCTAGTGTAGCCTGGATCAGTCCGTGGCAGATGGTGGGACTGTGCTTCCACCCCTGGGGCAATCGGTTCCACGTGTACTGCACGCCCCTCCAGGTGAAAGCAAACTGTGACCTACACTCTGCTGCTAAGGGGATAGAGAAGAACGCATTTGCCATGTCAGTAGTGGTATACCACCTCGCTGCATTGGACTCCAGTTCATACTGGAGCTCCAGCATGTCTGGAAGGGCAGCACTCAGTGGCAGGGTGACTTCATTCAGGCCACGATAGTCCACAGTCAATCTCCATTCTCCATCAGACTTATGCACAGGCCATATGGGGCTGTTGAAGGGTGAGTGAGTCTTGCTGATCACCCCTTGGCTCTCCAACTCACAGATCATCTCATGGATAGGGATCACAGAATCTTGATTTGTTCGGTATTGCCAATGATGCACAGTTGTAGTGTCAGTTGGCACTTGCTGTTCCTCAACCTTCAACAATCCCACAGCAGAAGGGTTCTCCGAGAGGCCAGGTAATGAATTCAAGTGCTTAACCACCTCCGTCTCCACAACAGCTATTCCAAAAGCCCATCTATGTTCATTTGGGTCTTTGAAATACCCATTCCTAAGATAGTCAATGCCCAGGATATGTGGGGCATCTGGACCAGTCACAATGGGGTGTTTCTGCCAGTCCTTTCCAGTCAAGTTCATCTCAGCTTCCAACACAGTCAACTCTTGAGACCCTCCCGTCACCCCAGAAATGGAAATAGTCTCTGATCCCACATGTCCTGAGGGCATTAACGTACATTGAGCACCAGTGTCAACTAAAACCTTGTATTCTTGTGGGTCTGATGTGCCAGACCATCAGATCCACACAGTCCAATAGACACGGTTCTCCCATGCCTCTACCTGGCTAGAGGCAGGGCCCCTCTAACACTGGTCTTGGTTGGGGCCATCACAACTCTTTCCCCATGAATACATTCGGGAGGAACTTAGTACCATGGTCTAGTAACCATGGTGGTAGTGGATCAAGGGTTGGACTTGATGATCTCAGAGGTCCCTTCCAACCCGACTGATTCTATGATTCTAGTAGGTCAGATCCTTGTCGATGAGATACCGGTACTGCACTTACTCTCATGGGCTTCCCTTTTTCTCTCTCTTTCAACTCTTGTACTCGGGCTGCTAGGGCACGGGTAGGTTTCCTGTCCCACCATCTCATGTCTTCTCCATGACCGACTAGGAAATACCACAGCTTGGTTCTTGGGGTCTGTCCTCTCTCTCTAACTGGGGAACGTCTGGCTGTGACTTTGGAGGCTCTGGTTCGCACTGGTGTCACGTGGAAGCTGTTTTCCTTCATCTCCTCTCTAAGTTTCTTCTGTTCATCTTTTACTTCTGTAGTCAGTGCCTTGAGGCTCTCAATCATTGTCTCTATAGTGGAGATATGGGGCCGTAACGGTGTGTGGACCATGCTGTCAAACATCCTGAGTTTATTCACTACAGAGCCAACTGTCTCTCTGTTTCCTCCAAAGTGCAATGATGCCAAGAAATTGGTGTATACAGGTGGCCCTTGCTGTGAAAGGCTTCACCACATCTCTGATGTACACCTGACATCATCAGGGTTGCGACTGGGTTGTCCATCCTTTTCAAAAAGTATCTCTAAAAGTGTCATTTTTCTCAGGCATTGGATACCTTCCTCCATGGTCTTCCAGACCGTCTCATGATGGTGCTGCTGCAGGAAGTCTCTGTAAACAAACTTCTCTCTCACACCTGTTAGAAGTCGCTCCCAGAGAGAAAGGGGCTTTGACTCCCTCATGAATGCTTGCTCGATACCCAGATCCTGGGCCAGGGATCCCAAATACCTTGCTTCGTTGCCATCAGGTGGTAAGCCTTCGTCCATAAGGTTCCACACTCGAATCAACCAGGTCAAAATGGGCTCGTTTTGGCTTCGAGTAACATCGTTCCGCATATTGCAGAGTTGGTCATATGACAGGGATTCGGTAATGATCTCAGGCTCTGGTTCCTCCACTGGTTGTGAAGGCCCTGGTTCCCTGTCCTCATTAACTGGGCATATTGACTTGGCTTTATACTTCTTCCTCTGCACTGGGGCCACTTCTGCTGACTGTGACTTCCCTTCTGGCATGACTGGGGACTGAGCACTTGTGATGTCTATTGGTTTCTCTGCCCCACTATCTTTCCCTTCTGACTGTAGGTGATGTTGCACAGTCCATACCATGGTGCGGTAAGCATGGACTAAGGTCCATCACATTGCTATAAACTGTCCATCTCTGGAATTTATGGACCGATGTTTTTTCAGGTGCTCAACAACCTTACAGAGGATCTATGTTTGGTCAGGGGAGAACTTCCAAACAATTGGGGGAGAGTATTCCTTCAACACCTGGCCTATCTCCTCCCATGCTCCCATTCAGTCAGGGTGATTTATGTCTAGGGCAGGCTGTTGGGCCGTGGCAGGTGATTGGACAGTGGCAGGTGGTTGGACCGTGGCAGACTGTTGGGCAGGTTCCTGGGTAGGGTCCCTAGTGTCTGGGGTAGGTCTTAGGGCAGTTACCAAAGACAACCTCACCCTGTCTCTAAATGCTGGGTAGGCCACACTGAACAAACACAGCAAAAACATCATCAAAAATAGAATATGTTTAACATCCAGGGGAAAAATCAACCCTTCAGAAGCTACTGTGGTAGGACCATATGAGAAGTGGGTGAAGGGTTGAGAAAAAGTATTTGCCTGCATTCCTCCCCCAAAATAAGTACCATTATCAGTAAAATCCCAAAAATAGGAACCTGGGTTGTGGTAGTGATGCATCCATTTATATATATTCCAAAAGAATTTTTCAGCCACTGGTACCAATTTACAAACTTAATAGCAGGCACAACTATTGCAGCCATGGTGTCCATCTTTAAGAAGTGATCCATAAATGGAAAGACCATATACGCTGCCAAATGCCAAAAGAAGTTGGACCACATGATGGCTAATGTTGTCTCTATATGCAATACACAGGTGATTCAAGAAGAGGGTTTATTCCTTTTCCACCTTTCCTCTAGTCAATCCCCACGATTTGGGCACCAATAAATGTCTTGTCATGCCTTGTAGATTACATGGGTGTGCACATCTATTGGGTTGCATATCTGAAGAAATTATTATATAATCACTTGTGTGTAATTTTTTTCCCCTTTTCTCTCTTTTCCTCTTTCTCCACACGGTACACATAGAATGCCAAGGTGACTGTCCCCTGGAGGGTAGGAGTAGCTACACTGCACCTGGGGTCTTTGGCTGGTCCAGGTACTGCCAAACTGCTTCCTGTCCCAACCCCGGATGTGCTGCCAAGCTGCAACGCTGTACAACTGCAACATGAATCTGAACTCGGTCACATTGATAAAAGGACTGATATGTTTCATCTTGAAGTTTTCGTGTTAACGTCCTCATTGCTATATGTTCTATAAGTGCCTCTATGGGTGATCTTAACTTTCGTTGTAACCATAGCCCAGTGGTCTCTTGAACCAGGGGGTGGAATGTGGGGGTTGAAGGGACCCCACACAAGAAATGGGAGAGGAGGCAAATTGGTTTAGAAACTTCTCTTTACTCAAGAAACCTGTTGTGGCTAAAGAAACATATGTTGAGAGAATGTGTGAGAATAACCATCTTTTGTCTTTCCCTCAGAGCTGTTTCCTTGCTAGACAAAACAGGCAACCCTTTATCTGAGAAAGTGAAAAAGAAGCATTCCTTTCTCACAAGTGGGGAAAGGGAAAATTAAGAGTTGCTGAACTTTGATTAGCACTAATCACATTTACAACAGAATGTGTTTTCAGAATTAGAAATCAATTGGTGACTTCCCCTTTATACAACAGACAGTAAATGAGACAATTAAGAAAAAGGACTAGAAGACAATTCAGCCTGGATACCCTTGTAAATATCCCCCAGTGAATTTATTGCTTTGGTGTTTGATGTGACACAAAGATCATATGATATCATTTACAAAAATGATAAAGCATTCTGCGTGATTGATACTGAAAAAATGTGGCATCATTCCTCTTTACATATAAAGATATTTTTCTTTCCATCGAAACTGAGGCATTTGGAAATTAGATCCCAAGCAAAAGTCTGCAGTGAAATCCTGCTGGAACATTTGATGGTAGAACACTTATTCCTTTCAAGGTTATGAAAACTGAGTTCTAAGAAAGAACTGCTCCAAACACGATGCTCTCTGATTTGTTTTATGAAGGGAAGAGCACTTTTCCCAGATTCTGATGCTGATTTAGTCACACCATATTGGTAAGAGAGTTACTGTCAGTGTCACTTAGTATAATCTTTAATTGAAGAGTTTCTTCTTAAGTGTTTAGATAAACTCAAATTGACCATGTATATGTTTTGAACATCATAAATGATGAACCAGCAGGATCAAGCAGTACAAAGCTGCTTATGATTCCTTAATCTGGGGAAAACCTTAGTGGGGGGCTGTCAAAGCACATTTTACAATGAGTGCATGTAAATGTACATGCTCTTATAAACACATAGCTGCAGAGATAAGCTCATATCCACCATTTATAATTAAAGGTAGAAAGAAAGGAGATCATCCGAGCAAAAATCAGTATTTGGGAAGAGAAAATAACCCTGTGGATAGTTCCCTGAACACACGAGCAGCAGGTAGGAGAATAAATTAATGTGTCTGGCAAAAGACTGATATGGAACAAAACCCTCATCTAGCTAAACTTTTTAATTTTTCAAAATAGGGTTGAAAATCCAGTGTTTTCTAAGAGAACAGTCTGAAAGGCCTTTACAGACTTTATCTGTGTATGTGTTTTTACTTCTTACTGAAACCAAGAAGCAGAGTAAAGTGAAAAATAATGGTGAGGTTGCAGCGAATGAATCCACGCAGAGACAGACTTTGTTCAGACAGAACTCACTTGTAACTTTATTATCCCACATATATACAGAATAGGGGTCCAAGCTATCCAGTCAGACCAGATGTTTCTTATCTGCACACATACCGCACACACACCACCGCAACTGCCTTCAGCCTCAAAGAACAATCATGCTACAAGCGGCTTTCCGGTTTGACCACGCGATTCTTTTCACACACACACTAATCTTAGCTCTGGGTCGCTCAGGACCACAATATTTTTACTTTAATATTTTCTTCTTCTTCTATCATCCAGGTGGCTGGTGTTGTCTTGTTTAGCTGCTCCTACATAAGGTGCCCTATTTTTTTTATCTAGTCAACCTCTTATCCTCTAGTAAACTGGGGACAGATTTCTTGCTTGGCTAATTAGCTCTAAACTGCCTTCCACCATCACATCTTCAAGCTTGCCCTTTAAATATTATGTTCACATTAGTGCAATAATGAGTACAGATTTCAGATTCTCTGCATTTTCCAGGTGGAAAAACTGAGACAGAGAAATGTTAAGGTTAGAATATGCCTTACCTAACTTTTAAAGTCTCAGAGTGAGATCCCTGAGCTAGTAATTTCAGACCACCTTTATATTCATAAAGCAGCTGCAGAAGGCAATTATTTAACCTACCTTATGGTAAGATTGTCTTCCCTCACTTTTATTAATTATAAAAATCTCTTATCATCAGAGTGTAAATATACACCTATACTGTGTGTAGATAAAATATCATAAAAGCAAGTGTGTGACTGAAATGGTATTTTATATTCCTTGACAGTATTTCAAAGTAGGCATTTTCTCATCTTAAGTTTTTTTATTAAATTTTACCCACCACCGTTCCTTGGGTGCAAAAGTATATTTCTGAAATACATCTTAAATTCTGTGTAGTTTAATCCACTAGGATAAAGACAGGTCAAGTTATAAAGTTGGTGGGATATTTTTAGATATTATTATTGTCATTAGAAAGGAACAGAAATGTTGATAGGTGCCCTGTAGAAGATGTGGAGAAAGCCAAGTGCTTGCATGAAAGCACCTGCACTATAAATGATAATAAGTACTGTGGGATTCACCTGCACTGGAAAATTAAGCATACTGAGGAACACACTCTAGCATGGAGGGAGAATGTCATAAAGAGTCTACATATATATTGTTAAGGTCATTTACTCTCCAAATTGACCAATAATATTTAAATTCACAAATTCTTCAGAGGGAATGCTTGGGACAGTTATTTGCCAATGGTCAACACCACATCAGGGAAAATTCGAGCTGTGCCAGTATAGATTTCACATGATTGATCCTGAATTAGCAGTAGTATATTAATTAAAAAGCAAAGTTAAAATACAAGCAGAATTTTGGAAGAATTTGCCTTAGCAAATTGTTCTTATATCTTTGCACTATTAATTTAAATTCTTAAATTACATCTCCAACACAGTATTATTGTTAGAGATATCCTTCTTGGAGATGAGGAACTGAACACTGAAGAGGGGTTATAGCATGTTGTCTCAATTATAACTTAAGAATCCTAAGAATCTTATAGTTTCCTCTAACTCTGTAACTTTGTAACCATTACCTAAACATTGTTAAGAGATAGGGAGCAAAAGAATTAGAGAGGTCAGCAACCTATGCAGCTGTGGCCTGAATTAGTTTCATGATTGATACACTCCAGAAAGCTGAATCAATAGAGAATTGTTTAGATACGTTGGATTATCTTTAACCAAAGATAGATGATGAGGTCTGGTAACAATATCTGAAACCATTAAATCAGCAACTGTGAATTGCACATGTGCAAGAGACTGACAACTGTCATCTAGAGGAAGACCTTCATAAAAGCCCACCGGTGAAGTAAGGAACACCTAAAAGTCTTGAAGTACTGGATAAAGGACACTAGATGGCAGTCTTGCTCCATGGAAAACATAAGGACAAAAATTCTGAAAATACTTATTGATTAATGGACAAGGGGATGGTTACAAGCTCTTCAGAAAGAACAGGCAGGGTAGGAGAGGTGGAGGGGTGGCTTTATATGTTAGAGAGTCTCTCGACTCTGTTGAACTTGAGATCAGCAGCAATAGGGTTGAGTGCCTGTGGACCAGAATCAGGGGGGAAGACCAACAAGGCCGACATCATCATAGGTGTCTGTTACAGACCGCCCTACCAGGATGACGAAGGGGATGAATTATTCTACAAGCAGTTGGCGGATGTCTCGAAATCGTCAGCCCTTGTCCTTGTGGGTGACTTTAACCTGCCGGATATCTGCTGGGAGCTCAATACTGCAGAGAAGAGGCAGTCTAGGAATTTCCTGGAGTGTACAGAGGACAATTTCCTTCATCAACTGGTAAATGAACCTACCAGGGGTAAGGCCCCGCTAGACCTGCTGTTTACAAACAGAGAGGGGTTGATGGGAGATGTAGTGGTTGAAGGCCGCCTGGGAAATAGTGACCATGAAATAATAAAATTTTCAATACTCAGAGATTCAAGGAGAAACAACAATAAAACCTCTACGCTGGACTTCCGGAGGGCAGATTTTGACCTATTCAGAAGTCTAGTCCAGAGCATACCCTGGGAAACAACCCTTGAAAACAAGGGGGTCCAGGAGGGATGGATGTGCTTCAAGCAGGAAGTTTTGAGTGCACAGGAACAGGCCGTACTGGTGTGCCGAAAGGCAAGCCGGCGGGGAAGACAACCAGTTTGGTTAAACAGGGAGATTCTGAAGGAAATCAGGGATAAAAAGAGAGTTTACCGACTATGGAAGAAAGGGTTGACTACTTACCAAGAATTCAGGAAGACAGCTAGATCATGCAGAAAGAAAATCAGGGATACAAAAGCGCAATTTGAAGTTAAATTAGCCACTTCTGTTCGGGATAACAAAAAGTCCTTCTATAAATACATTAATAACAAAAGGGGGGGCAAAGAAAACCTCCATTCTTTGAGGGACTTGGAGGGAAACATAGTTAATAGAGATGAGGAGAAGGCTGAGGTACTTAACACCTACTTTGCCTCAGTTTTTACCAGTAAGACAGGTGGCCCTCAAGGCAACTGGCCTCTGGAGCTGGTAGACAGAGATAGGAAACCAAATAGTCCCCTTGTATTCCAGGAGGAAATAGTTAGTGACTTACTGAGTCATCTGGATCCTCACAAGTCTATGGGACCAGACAGGATCCATCCTAGGGTAATGAGGGAGCTGGCAGAAGAGCTTGCCAAGCCGCTCTCTAAAATGAGAAGATGCAAAAACGAGCTCGAGAGTCAGAGACACATCCTCATAGAGGTACAGTCAATGCTCTAACTTTATTCCAAAAATACACACATTATCAAGGGTCCTACAGGGTTCACACGCTCTATTCTAACTTTCTATTGGTTACATTTACTTTCACACACTATATCTATAACTTTATTGGCTCTACTAGCCAAGGTACATTTCCAGGCCCCCCATCTTCTGGTTTCTCACACTCTGGATAACAACCTCCTTCCTTGTTTTCCTCTATACAGTTTTCTGATATCTACTGCTCAAGGACACACATCTGCTGCTGGAGAACACAGGTCCCTGCCATCCAGCACGCAGGCCGGATTGTGCAAGCAGGCCTGAAGCAGTATATGTCCTGCATCATCTAAGATTCTTTCAACAATTCCCCCTTTTTCTTTTGCACAATCCAGGCCTGACTGATGGTCTTTCGCTTGGTTCAACTCTTTGTTCCATGTGGTTCTTGAAAACTTTTATTTTGCAAATGAAACTTTATTTAACTCAGGGTTATGTGTCTCCCACTCTTTATCCAAAGGTGCTTATGCATATGTGAGGTAATATGGTTTACGCATTTGTGAGTAAAACCAGAATATATTAATAATCATATATTCATACATTCACATGCATACATTCACACAACTTTCATGCGTGATGACCATCACTTCATGCTCTCACACAAACATACTTTTGAGTTGTATTTTACTGTGTTTTCTGGTTGTGGACTGAGAAATTATCATTCTTGTGTTTTGCCCTCAGATGAGTAAGATCTAATTATGTATTTCTTGTTTTTATGAGAGTATAACTTGGAAAACAAGAAAACATAAACATATTTCTGCCTCACATTCAATTCAAAACCCAAATACATATAAACATTCTTATAATTTAAAGAAAAATATATACTCCTATTTTTACAGCAAAACACACACTTCTCTATGTAAATGGGCTTTTGGACTTCAAAGAGAACTTGTCAGTAGTCACTACAAAAACTTCAAAAGCTTCACTTCTCCACCACGTTTAAAACAATTCTGGCTATTTAGGCAAGCAACCTCAAGAAACAGTCAGCAAGACCACCTCATGAACTTATCTTTCCTCACTCCCCCCCCCCTTTTTTTTTTTTCTATACTGAAATTAAACTGTTAGGCTAGTTGTTGCATGAAT
>NW_020885030.1:522587-573234 GCF_003945725.1 Corapipo altera
CCCCCCTTTTTTTTTTTTTTGGTACTGAAATTAAACTGTTAGGCTAGTTGTTGCATGAATAAAAAGCTTAGCTTTGTTGACTTTGAGCTTAGTGTCCCGTGTAAGGATGGGTCTTTATATGATTTGCCTGTGGCGTGCTGTATCTCAGGGGTCTGTCTTAACATCATCTTCTTTTTCACTGTTTCTGTCAAATGTTTTTGGGGAGTTTTCAACTAATAGCAAAATACCAATTAATCTCAAGTTATACAAGATGGTTGTTTCAGGGACAAAGTTCCCATCTATCAGCACTTGCATCATCCAATTAAGCACAAATACATTCCCACCGCATGGTCTGTGGTTGGACCATGCCATTGTTGAACAAGTTAAACAGCATATTGATGAAAAACAAGGAAAACAACATAGAATATCTACAACAAAGGACTAACAGGAAAAGGGTAGACAATAATATCTTTGTAACCATATCCATCTTTAGTGAAGAGATCGGAATAGGCTCTAGCTGTTCCTGCTTCACTGGGTCAGCCAGGGTCACTTGCATGCTATGCCGTGGTTGCAGGTAATCATAATCTCTTTGCAGTCAGCATACAGGGGGTCAGCATCCTACTGTTGGATGTAGACGTAATCTCCAAGTTGGAATAAATGAACAGGAGTGTTTCATCTTACGGGTTTGGATTACAGAATGAATCTGTGGAATTTCTGCAAAATAGAGCCTAGACTATTAAACAATTTTCACAAAAGAATTTCAAATTTCAGAATTTTTGTAACTTGACTGTACAAGAGGAAAATAGGTTTTATAGTACAAAGTGGTTGGCTGTCAGTTACTAATAAAAGGCTGCAGAGAACCATGTAGGACAAAGCAGGTAGTGCAATACAATCTGGCACCAGGCACTGTCACTGCTTGTGTTAAATGGTCAAAGTCTGTGTGCTGTGAAGAACCCAAGAGCATTAAGAGCATAAAGAAAAATATTCAGGACATGATCAAAAGTCACTCAATTACGGCATGCAGTAAAGGAATGCACAAGTTAGATAAAGCATTCAAACAACAGAAACCATCATGCTATGAAGTTAGCAGTCTATTGAAAGATTGTGGGCATGATGCGAGCTAGGGCCTATGGGGGGAAAAGGAGGGGGAGGTCCAAAAAACCTCAACCTTTCATTTACAGCTTTGCTAACTAGTCACTGTCTTGCTTTCTAACACAGGGCTCTTTTTCTGTGAGGCTCAGCACTTCATGCATTGTTATTTATAATCTTGTGTGGAGTTGTAAATTAAAAGATTTCTTTTATATGTTGCAGCAGTCAGAGAGGAGAGAGAGAGATTTTAAACAATGCTTGCCACTTGCTATAAAACTCCTGGGATAAAGCATATGCAAACAATATCAACTTCCATGAGAGACAGTAGAAATATAATATCAATAACTATAGTATTGTCTGGTAATTTGACAGTATTATTCAAACTACACTAGCAATCCATTCTTTTAAAGTTTTTCCAGTTTGGATATTATGAAGTAAATTCACTGAAGATATCTCTAAAGCTAGTGAGAGATCTTCAAAAGTCAGTTGATATAGAATTTGGAGTTTGTTTTCAAATTCCAGCTAAATTCATAATACAAATTTAATCATATTATGACTTTCTATATTGGAGTCAAAATGTAAGTTTTAATCCTAACTCTGATTCTTGTTTACGAGCAATACAACATAGAACAATAAGTTAAAATACATTGTGGTATACCAATCTAAGAAGCAAAAACCTTCTTAGCTCTGGTAATATTTATTAAGGCAAGAGACCTGTTACATAAGAAAGAAAAAAACCAATGTATTTTGTTCTTTAAGATACATGGTCTGCACTGAATGGCCAATGTATGGCTGTGGTTGTTGTCCTGATTAATAGAAAAAATGAAAAAGCAACTAGAATAGTTTCCTTAATTTACTGTATTCTGCATCATCTTCCCACCTTCTGGTCAAGTTCGTTGGAGCCACAGATTGGCTCCTCTATTCATGAGAATTACTAATGACAGATTGAGAATGAATACATTTTTATTTGTGACTCTTTTCATTAATTTTAATATTATTTCTAACTTTTTGTTTGTTTGTTTTTGTTTTTTCTTTAAATCTCTACTGTGGTATGTGACTCAGGTTTCAGTTTGCAGTGTTTCGCTTCTCCTCCCCCTATCCTGTAGGCAGGGAGATTCAAAGCGAGACAGGAGCGGTTTTTTAGATTTTTTGCCCTTCCTCCCACAAACTGTAAGGCAAAAATATTTCTTTCCCCAATCAGAAGATTGCAAAGTTGCAACCTCTATAAAGCAGGAGGGTTCTACACCCCCCCTTTTTTTTTTTTTTTTTTTTGAGTTTGGCCAGAGGAGGTCTCCTACTCAGTTGCTCGGCAACAAACTATCTCTATTGTGAGAGCCACTAACACCTTATCTCTTTCTCTGCTAAGGCAAGGGCAAAGTTTTGCAAGAGGGCTTTTTATCCTTTTTGTCAAAACCCCGCTTTTTGCTTTTTTCTTTTTACTGAATACGATATTTTTTCAGAAGGGTTTTATAGGGGTAAAACAGCTAAGAATAAGGCATTTCACTAAGATTTTCGTACAAATACTCATTTCCCGGAAAAATTCCCTAAAACTGTCTGCATACTAGCTTGCAGGTAAATGCAAGTCTTTGGGTTTAAGTTATCTACAAGTGAGTAGAAGGACTAAAGAGAGAGATTTTGCGTTCTTTTCTCGGCCACTTGGTTTTCTTTCTCACTGCAGCCTCTGCTGCTGTTCCCGCTCGCTCTCCCCCCCACCCTCGCGGGGGGGGGGGAAGGGAAAGAGAACCCGCTGAAGTTTTTTAGTGTCTGTTCTCGCTGCTGCAGCCCCGAGCCGCCTCTCCGCTGCGGCTGCCGGCACCGGCGGCAGTTTGAATAATCTCAAAGGCAAATTCCTATGCTCCTGTGTCATCTGAGACACCTCTTCCGGACCCTCATCCCTGGGTTTTAACAGTTACTAACAAACCCATGGTCGCTTCTCCACACACACGCACAACCCCTAACACACACACACACGCACGGCATGGTTAACAACACCGTGAGCCCACAACGACACACTGGACAGACAACAGAGTCAACACGAGAGTTAATAGAAACACGGGAAAGCAGCCTTCTAGTCTGCTCCCCTTCTCAACAAGAAGTGATACTTTTCCGGGGTTGCTCCATCCCAGTTTCCCTCTGGGGCCGCTCCTGGTTTTTTCTTGCACCGTTACTGCCGGGCTGCTCTCCTGCCGGCTCTCGGACGCTCCTGCTTTACCCCCGCGGTGCTGCCTCGCCCTGCCTCTGCTACGCCGTGAGGGTTTTCCGGCCATAGCGTCTCTCTGGTGTTCGTCTGCACCACGATTCTGCACGGGGTGGCGGCGGTCACGGTTCGAATTCACACAGTTCGGTCGGGGCAGTGTGTGCCAGCAGGATGACTTCACGGCCGAGAAGTTTCCTAGTAGCAGTGAGGGTAATCAAGTCCCAAAGTCTATCTCCCAAACCCCGCCATTCCTCAAAGGCGAAAAGGAGAGGGGGCACTTTAAAGAAACCGTTTTCACAGGTCCAAGCAATAAGCTTGTCAAATACCTTCTCAGCTACTGTTTCACCTTGCTTAGCAAGGATAACTAACAGCAACTTTTTAGCTGCAGCAAACTCTGCTTCCATGCTTGCAGCAAATGACAGGGGGAAGGTAGCGACCCTTCCTACCTCGGTTCGCGCCGACTGGCCCACGACTGAAACTCCTCTGTCCAGCTTCTATCAGCCTCTCACGTCTCCAACCGCGTCTCACCGCAAGGAGATCAATCGGCTATCCGCATTCTTCTACCTTTTCGTGCTTTTCATCACCTTTCCGGGTGCCAGATAAAACGAGAAGATGCAAAAACGAGCTCGAGAGTCAGAGACACATCCTCATAGAGGTACAGTCAATGCTCTAACTTTATTCCAAAAATACACACATTATCAAGGGTCCTACAGGGTTCACACGCTCTATTCTAACTTTCTATTGGTTACATTTACTTTCACACACTATATCTATAACTTTATTGGCTCTACTAGCCAAGGCACGTTTCCAGGCCCCCCCATCTTCTGGTTTCTCACACTCTGGATAACAACCTCCTTCCTTGTTTTCCTCTATGCAGCTTTCTGATAGATGTTAGGAAGAAATTCTTTACAGAGAGGGTAATCAGGCATTGGAACGACCTACCCAGAGAGGTGGTGGATTCACCATCCCTGGAGGTTTTTAAGAAGAGATTGGACGTGGCCCTTAGTGCCATGATATAGTAATTGGAGTTGGATCAGGGGTTGGACTTGATGATCTTGGAGGTCTTTTCCAACCCAATCTATTCTATGATTCTATGATTCTATGATTCCAGGGATCTCACCTCAGTTCTCATGGTATTTTCACTTCAGGTGTCCTGTCTCCTCCACTGCCCACCCTTCCTATTCCATAATCGGCACCCCAGAGGCAGCTGCTGTGCATCCTTGTTAACACACGATGCTGCTCCCCCCCACTCCTTCCTTCAAAACCTCACGGTGGCATGGGAAAATTCAACAAGAAAATCTAAACCACAACATTATCCACCCCGAATTTTTTCATGCCAACATACTATATCGGATTTGAACTTTTCAGCTATACACATATATGCGTTATTCTACCTATATACACGTTCACAAATATATATACAGACACAGTGTTATGGACAGTTTACCCAAAAATTAGGTCCCCTTGAGGTATACATTGTGTTTCTCCATCTTTCTGCATCACCCACTGTCATGGTTTGAACTCCCCAAAAAATCCAAACTCCCCACTATTTGTTTCAGTGTGAGAGAGGTTTTCAGACATAACACAACTACTAACATGAGGAAATTATATCAAGATTTATTACTAACACAATAAATACTATAATACATTTATATACAACAATCCTAACTCTCTCTCCTATGGTAAAACAATATATTTACATTAGATCAAATCCCTCCTTTCCCCCATAAATGTCCAGAAGGAAAGAAGAAGAAATCTTTTTCACTTTCAGGGCAGCACAGTCTCTTCTTTATCTTCGAGGCAACAGTTTCAATTTGTCATAGCTGGAAAATATCTCTCTCTCTTCATTAGAATGCAGGGTTTTTTTCTCTCACCCCTCTCAGCCCTTCAGCTCCAACCGAAGGTCTCTCTCCCGTGGACTGCAAAAACAGGGACAAAGCTCACTTCACCACAGTTATATCACAAAGTGCAAGGCATTCCGTGAAAGTCCCTTTCCTCGGGGGGGGGGGGGGGGTCAAGTTTCCCCGAGTCAGAACAGTTTAGGAGCTCTCAGTTCAGTTCTTGCCCCAAGCGTTCTAGCAGAGTTTCTTTGCTCTGTTTCAGTTGCAAACATGGCAGGGGAGGGCCACTTCCCCCCCATTCCTTGGTCTGACTGGCCTGGTCTAGCTCACAGGACGTCTCCAAGTTCTCAGTTCCTCTCTCTCTCTGTTGGACATCTCTGCGTCTCTCAGCCTGGCCATGTGCCATATTTGCTGCTTGACGGTTATCTTCTTGGCTTTTAGCCACAGCTCTCTATTCAGTGCTGTCTCTGCCATTCCGGCCTCTTCTGCTGTTGCTACTGCTGTTAGTTCATTCTGCTTCCCGTGCTGCATGCACAGGATCATGGCCGCCACCCCTCGGTCTCGGTCGATCCAAGGCCACAACGTCACCCCTCCCGCTGGCAGTGGGGGGGTGGGGTGGGGAGGTGTGCAGTTTTAGCTCAGCATCCTGGCCCAGCTACAAAGTTGTGCTAGGTCCCACTAAGCCAGGGCTGGGGGAAGCCCCCAGCCCCCCAGCAGCTTGGTTTCTCTCTCCTCATGGTCTCAAACCATGACTGCCTCACCTTCCAGCTACGTATCCCTGTCTCCTTTTCTGGTCTGTTGTAATATGTTAATTTCACAGGGGCGAATTGCAGCTTCTGATTGGCTCTACACTAAGAACACTACCTCTGGGGTTAACCACTTTCCAACTCCAGGGGGAAAACTTTTTTTTTTTAACCTACGACACCCACCAAGTGCAATCTGGTCCTTGAGCAAAAACAGTCCCACAAATGGGTTTGCCTTTGCTTGAGGCAGGATTAATCCAAAACGTTTTCCCTAACATACCTCTCAGGTGCACTACTAGGATTTTATCTCCATCTACCGTGTAAAGGGACTCTGATTGGCAGGGCCAGTTCGACTGACGGAGCCTCTAGTGTTGACTAGCCATGTAGCCTTTGTTAGGTGCTGATCCCAGTTCTTGAAAGTTCCCCAACCCAATGCCTTCAGAGTGGTTTTCAACAGTCTATTACACCGTTCAGCCTTCCCGGTGGCTGCTGCATGGTATGGGATGTGATACACCCACTCAATGCCATGCTCTTTTCCCCAGGTGGTAACTAAACTGTTCTTGAAATGAGTCCCATTGTCAGACTCAATTCTCTCCCAGGTGCCGTGTTGCCACAGGACTTCCTTTTCAAGACCCAGGATGGTATTTCTGGCAGTGGTGTGAGGCACAGGGCACGTCTCTAGCCATTCAGTGGTGGCTTCCACCATGCTAAGCACATAGCGTTTACCTTGGTGGGTTTGCAGCAGTGTGATGTAATAAATCTGCCAGGCCTTTCCATTTCTATATTTAGTCCATTTCCCACCATACCATAAGGGCTTCACTCAGCCTGCTTGATTGTAGCGCATGTCTCATAATCATGGATAACCTGGGAGATAGTGTCCATGGTTAAGTCCATCCCTCAGTCTCGTGCCCACCTGTAGGTGGCATCTCTTCCCTGATGGCCTGAGGCATCATGGGCCCATCAAACTAGGAACAATTCTCCCTTGTGCTGCCAGTCTAGATCTACTGTGACACTTTGACTTAGGGAGCTTAGTCTGCCTGTTCATTTTGATGCCTATGGGTTTTTTTGATTTTTAGCTTTTTTGTAGATTTTAGAAGTAGTTGTAGTTAACTCACCCTTTAACACAGTAGTTTACACATACCCAAACCCTATTCCCCATTTCATATCTAACTTTCTAAATTCCCTTAGCTTGCTTAGACTTCCCTCAAGGTAGGCCTTCTTTCTGTTTAAGAACATTTGCACCTTGGCTTGAATAACAAGTGTCATGGTGTCATAGGTTTACTTGTTCTAAAAAACCAAGAATTTTTTCTTTCCCCTGACTCACTGTAAAAGAAAGATGTTGAACGAGGGAGGGGGAAGGGGTTTTGCCTAGGGTGATTGACCCATGCAAAAGAACTAACTAGCAGACCTGCATTCCAAGCTGATGGCCCTTCCTATGACTGGTGGGGAAGGGTGATGAGTTGGTTTTTTTCCACTCCTGGGAAATGGGCGACACTCCACTTTTGCCTTAACTCAGGTAAGATGTGTGTTGAGAAAACTCCAAGGTTGTTTTGTTCTCGACCTAGTCATCTGGTTGTTTTCTGGCCCTGGCTTGCCTGTGCCCTGTTCTGCCCCCAGCCCAGATCTACTCAGATTTCATTGGAGAGGCTTGACTCATCTACAGAGGAACTTTTGGGGGGAGGAGGTCGCCCTTTCCCTCCTCCGCTCCTGTGTTTGGCAGCAGTTTTGTGCCCATCGACAAAAAGGGGGACATTCCGGACACAGCCAGCCGCAGCCAGCATGAGTTTTCATGGGAAGAACCCCTTTTTCCCCTTTTCCTCTTCCCCTTCTCAGTTGGGGGGGAAAAAATCTCCATTTTTGACTTCTCCTTCACACTGGGGCCCCACGTGGAGACCGCCAGAGCCCAACAGCACCCCCTGCTTACCACCACTGAGCAACTGCAGGATCTGCTCCTCCAGTGATCCAACAGTGCCCCCTGCTGACTGTGGTTAGAATTGTGCCAAAAAGCAGAAAGTACTGAACTGTTTCCCTTTTCGAAGGGGATTTTTGGGTACAGGATTATTCTTTGGTTGTTTTTGTGTTCTTTTGTTGTTCTGCCAATACACATATATACTTTAATAAAGGGCTGTTATCATTTCTTTCTCCACACTTCCTCAATTGGAGCCTCTTAATTTCAGATTTACAATTGCTTAGAGGGAGGAGTTTGGTCTTCCTCATAACTCATCCTCCTTAGCAAAACACTCCAGTCTCATTAAACTGAGACACATAGGTTTGAAAAGAGATGTTGGAATTTTTTTCCTAATGTTCCATTTCCCTGCCCCCCCATCTGTTTCTTCTGGGATGGGGGCAGTCAGGGAGGGGGGAGGGAGGGGGACAGAGTGAAGCCACATGCACTGGGCAGCACTGGAGCAGGGAAAGGGGGAGGTCTCTTGGGAAGCACGGTTCCCAGACTGCACGACTGGGGAGTCTTTTGTTCAGAGGTTTTTGGTCTTTGTTGGTCAACCGGACAGAGCAGGGAATCCCGTTTTGGCTGACTCCTTTTCTTTTCCTGAGAGAAAGGGTTTTTTTCCCACGGGACACCTCGCAGAGAATGACTGAGAGAGAGCCCGACCCATCTCAGAGCAAGGTATTCTGCCTTCAGGACTGCCTGTGGGAAAAAGGACTTTTGCATCGCTGGCTGTGAAGCCATCAGCTGCTGGCTGCTGCGGGCACACGTGGCTGCTAGCACCTGCTGAACTGCCGGGACAGTCCTGCCTTTCCCCCTCCTTTTCCCCCCTCCGCCCTGGGTTGCCACAGGTTTCTTCCCCCCCCACCTGGGGAACTGGGACTTTGTTTTGTTTCTTATGAAAGTTTTTGATTGCACCATTTGTTGTTTATGCAGATTTTGTTAATAAAAAGCTGGGTTTTTTCCTTTTCCACACTTCCACCTGAAGTTTCTTAATTTCTAAGTTGTAATCATGTTAAACTAAGACAACAAGATACATCATAGTCAAAGCATCCTTCAAAACCCAGAACTTTGGAGAAACTCCAAGGACTGGACGTGCTGTGACCAAGAGGAAGATGAGGAAGAGGGGGTCCCCGAGCCCCCTGCCTCAAATTCCAGAGGGATGTACCGGTGGGAGGATCTGAGGGACGGATAGATCTGGGATTGGATGGACAAACACCTTAAATTTTGGAACCCCCTGGACATGAGTACGCATCTCTGTGCCCCTGTGGTGGTTGAAGGCCTTTATTAAAACTGCTCTCTTATCTCTATAATAATTGCCTGGTGAGTAATTTTTTGGCTCCCTCCTCTAAGGCAACAGTTACATTGATTGCTTTGAAGTTTGCAATCTTTATATTTATACATGTTCTGTCCCAGCAGTTTAACAGCATTTTGCGAGCACAGGTTGGAATATCTGTGTGTCCTCTCTAATTACTGCAGCTTGTGAAAGAGATTCCTCCCTGGAATGGTTTGGTGGGGAAATCCACATAGGATTTCGTGTGATTGTGAGATCAAATTTATCTACCTTATACCTCTAAAATGCTTTATCATCTGTCGGAAACGTTTCAGGGATGCTGGGTGATGCATCCTGGGAGAGGTAGTTTCCAAAGTACACTCTAACACACATGGGCAGTAACAAGTCCCATGGTGGTTGGCTAGGTGAATCACGTGTTGTCCGAAGGTATATAAAAGGTGCTGTTTGCTTCTAATAAATGGATTTGGTTGTTGGAAATCCTAGCAGCCGGGTTGTGCGCTTTATTTATTATGTTAATAAAGCCATAGTCATCCAGTGTCATCTAGGAGTGTATGATGCACAAAAGAATAGTCCTGTGTTAGGACTGAAAGGGGGGTAAGAAGGTGACTGCGGCACTGTAAATGAAGGACTGGTTCTGTGGACCCTTCCATAGGACCCTGAGACCTGGTTCACATCTTGCCTGCAATCTTTGAGACAAACTGATCATTGGTGGGATGATATGTTTAGATGTCTTAGATGATTTGTTTAGATTGTTTCCTAGCTTTACTGTAATACAGCTGTTTTGTTGGTTGTAGCAAGCCAAACATGAGAACAAGAAGAGAAAAGCCCGAGGAATGTCTAGATGACCTTGTATTGTTTTCTCTAAGCCATGATTTACTGCCCAGGGATCAGCTAAGCTCTCCAGTTTGCAATTCACCATGCGGGGGTGTGAAAAAGGGGTAACTTGAAACTCCAAGGTCTGTGTGTGATGTCTGTTTGGGACAGGCTGGCCTGTGAGAGTGATTGATGTGTGACTTGCAGCTGTGTTCTGCCTTGATTTGCTTAACCACTCCCAGCTGAAAGCGAATGAGATAAAAACCCTGGATCATGAGCAATAAAGCGATTTCTGTCCATCAAGCCAGAAGTCCGTCTGTCATTCTGTCACAGTTGGTGTTCACATTCACATATAGGCAAATATACATGAGTGCACCTAACTCAATATATGAGGATGCTTTTATGCATGGAGGCAAGAGGTACCTGCACTGCCACTCTATGAGGTAAAGATAATTGACTGCAGTCTGAGACAGGCTGTGGCAGGATGGCCTGTCCCCCAATAAGGCCTGGAATCTGTCCAGAGAATACAAGCTCTCTGTGATGAGCTACTGGCAGTGCCAGGATGGTGTTTAGTGTTGCACAAAACTCCAGATGCATCCTGCTTCTGGTAAGCTCCTAACTGGCCTATAGATCTGCAACTGGCAGTTAATCACTTTATATTATAGAAGCTCAAGATCCTTTTACACGGTCAAGATCCAGGAATTCCAAGATTGGGATTCCTCTGAGATTGTCACACTTCATTAACTCACAAAACACAAATAAACATGGTTTGTCAAGAAACATCTACGATGTGGGTTCAGGCCTTGCCTATGGCCTTGCTGAAGATTTGCATACAACCAAGCCAGAGAAACAACATGATCCCTATACTCTTATAAGGGAAGGTTAATTTACAAAATTGTTTAATGGTTTAGGCTCTGCTTTGCAGGAAACTGCAGAGATTCATCACATCATCTAGACCCATGGGACTGGACACTCCTGTTCATCTGTTCCAGCCCAGAGACTGAACCTATGTTAACTGCTGGGACTGAAACCCCAGCAAGCCAAGTGGAAAGAACTGTTTCAAGTTCTGCTGACCATCTCCATCGTGGTCAGAGTTACTGGCAAAGGACCCTGGATTCGCTACCCAGAAGGAAGAAAGCCTCTGTTCCTGAGACAAGTGGAACAACAGAGACTGTTACAGGGACTGTTAAAATGATGTTTAAACTATTTTTCTGTGTATATTGCCTAATACCACTGGTAACTATGGATTGGGTTTAGAACCAAAATGTTCATTTGGCTTTAGTAAAAATGTATCCAATATTCTTCATGAAAATGAGTGCTGGATTTGCACTATGGATTTGGCTGAAATTAGGCAACAAGCTTAAATTCTACATTGGGCAATTCCTGAGGATATCTCAGGTTTTCAGAGATATCTTCTATAAACTTACTTTGTGGTTACCAAATTTGAACCTGGATAAAGCAGCTATTCATGTTAGTTGTATATATTGTTAGATCTACCTAAAAGCATGTTGTATGATTAGTGTTGTAGGTGGTTAGTCATCTTTCTGGTATAATGTTAAGTATAGGTGGTAGAGACTGGACAAGATAGAGTTCTTGTCTAGCCTCTAAAAGGGGGGACTGATGCTCACACTTTAGCACAGTCGTTTACACATACCCCAACCATATTACTCCATTTCATATCGAACTTTCTAAATTCCTTTAGTTTGTTTAGACTTCCCTCAAGGTAGGCCTTCTTTCTGTTTAAGAACATTTGCACCCTGGCTTGAACAACAGGATACCCCACAGACAAAGCAACCTTCAAAACCCAGAACTTTGGAGGAGCTCCAAGGACTGGACGTGCTGTGAAAAAGAGGAAGATGAGGAAGAGGGGGTCTTAGACCCCCCAACTCAATTTCCAGAGGGGCATGCCAGGGGGAGGATCTGGGGGGCAGATAGATCTGGGTTTGGATGGACAATACCTTACATTTTGGAACCCCCTGGACATGTGGCACACGCATGAGTCTCTCTGTACCCCTGTGGTTGAAGGCCGCCTGTTAAAACTGCTCTTTACCTTATGGTGGTATGGCCCCCACTTCCCAACATTTCCTTCTCCAGCCAAAACTGAGCCTTCCCTTGGAAGTGGTTTCCAACCTCCAGCCTCCAACCCTCCTCCTTCTCAACTGCTGCAGTTTATAACCTTGCTCCCCAGCAGATTTCACAAGACTGTAGGCAACCTGCAAAGTCATCCCTACCTCAAAGGCCTGAGGTCAAGGGAAAGAAAAACTTGCTCAGGAGACAGTCTTAAGAAGAGCCCTTCCTCCTGAGATTTGTCTTCATCTTCAGCCTCAGTTTAGGAGTTCCCTGTTATAGAAGGGCAGAGGGCAGTAGAAAAGTGTGTTTTGAGAAAAACCTTGGCTAGGGTCCACGCAAGTACAAGCAGCACCACTCTAGAGTAGTAAGTGCTCCCACACACTGGGCGTCATGAGTCTTTGTGCTATGTCATACAAAAGGGCATCTCCGCCACCTGGATGTAAGCTTCTAAATAAAAAGAGCCAGTCAAATCTGGTAAATCAACAAATGGTTACAGGATTGGTGCCACACACAGGGGTTCAGTTCCTCAGACCATGGGACTCACTTTAAGAAACCTGGTCTACTGAGGGCTGATGAGGTCCATCTCCATTTATAGAAATTATTCTGGGAGGTATTAAAAACACCTGAAGGACAATGCAGTCATTGGTCACACCCAGCATGGCTTCATGAGGGGAAATTCCTGCTTGTCAGACCTAATTTCCTTTTACAACAAGGTAACCCACCTAGTCGATCAAGGGAAGCCAGTTGATACAAGAATTGGATGTCATGGGCAGCTTAACTGCTCCCCTGTGTTTCTATTTTTATCCTGAAAATCCACACACACATGACCCATCGATTTTAGATGTATCTCCCACAGGAGCATACCACAATGACAGTTTTTGGTGCAAACGCCGATTGAATGCAGTCAACATTAAATCTAAAGTTTTTCAATTGGGCTTCCTGATGATTTGTTCCTAATTTGTGGGGAAAGAGTGTGGAAAGGCATTCCCAGCAAAGCTGAAGGGGGACCCTGTACTTTTGGCAAGCTTGCTTTGTTAAATCCAGTAAAAACTCCCTTGTCTTCTAAGAGTCTTTCACCCAGTAAACGCCTTAAATGCTCTTTTGACAAGCAAGATTTTAGTATGCATGGTTTTAAGGCAGATTGTGATTCTGAAGTAGTATTTTGGAACCATGCTCAGAGATTTTTTAGTAGCTTTTTGATTCCAGGCATAGGAGCTAGTCACGCCTTAGTCAGTCTTGACAAAATGGGATGTTGGCTAACAAAGGAAGCAAATGCCACCAGCTCCACCCTAGAAGACTTGCTTACAGACGTTAGTTCTGTGAGGCAAGCAACCCTGCAAAATAGAGCAGCCATAGATTTTTTGTTGCTAACTCATGGTCATGGCTGTGAAGATTTTGAAGGGTTGTGCTGCATGAATTTGAGTGACCACTTAGAATCTATTCACAGGAGTATTAATAAGTTGAAAACTTTGGCCACTCAACCAGGGGAAAATAATGAAAACTGAATCAGTAGTCTGTTTGATTGGTTAGATATTTTTAATGTTGGTGCAGGGTTTAAGAAAATAATTATTGTATCATTGTTTGGGATTTTTGTATTCTGTATTTTGTTATGTGTCCCTTGTATTCAGCAAATGATTAACTGAAGTTTCTCCCGAGTTTTTGTTTTTCAACAAGAAAATAAAAAAGGCGGAGATGTAGGAGCCGAAACTCAGCTGTCAGCAGAAAGGAGCTTGGTGGGTCTATGCAGTAAACCTTGGGCAACAGAGGCTGAGAGAAATCCCCTAATCTGAAGGACTGGACCTTCCTCACAAGACCTGTTGATGTACAACCATGTGGATTAACCTGGCTCCTGCAGCAGGATAAGGAAGGACTTTGAGATGAAGTTATCAAACCGTGTTGAAACCCCTTTGTTTTCTTCCCCCCCCCTTTAATCCTGGTTAAGGGAAATATTAATCAATTGTGTAACTGTAGCAGAAACCTATGTAATCCTCTAGTTAACATAAAGCCATCCCCTAATTAACATAACTCCTCCTCATTAACATGTCCAGCCCTCAAGACCCTTAAATTGCACTTGCATGTTCAATAAAGTATTCCAGTTTCTACCTCCATATCTGGGATTGTCTTAGCTTTCTGGACCCTTATACCATCATGCAAGCTATCATGCAAGTTCAGCTGCTGGCGCCAGGTTGCTGTCTTGGTGTTAAATTATGCTAAGACCATCCTGGTTCACCAGACTTCGAATATACATCCTTTTTTTGAAACAAGATGTGACAGATAAACTAGTCTGTGAGCTTGTAAATCTGTGACTACCAGTCCATTACTTCATAACTATAAAACCTCAGTCCAAACTTCCATATGGCAGATTCTTCCACATACTTCCTTGAAGTATGGAGCTTCTCCTGTGAAGCAGGGATGCCTCTTCATGGTTACTCCTGATGCCTTAAGGCCCTTTTAGTTTTTTTGATTTTGCTAATTTTTATAAGCTTTATATATAATTATAGTAGAAGTAGATTTTAGAAGCAGCAGCCCTTGTTCCTTCACCCTTTAGCACCCTTTAGTTTACACATTCCTCAACCCTCTCACCCCATTCTATGCTCCCCATATCAAATTCTACCCCTGAATTCAGTAGAAATGTTTAGTGTCTTGTCAAGGCAAGGCCTATGCTGTTTAGAGAACACTCATATCTTGGCCTGAACAACAGAACACAGTCAAGAACTGGATGACCGTGTACCCTTTGTGCTCTGAAGATGGTGATGGTGATGAAGAAGTGGTCCCGAAATACACCCCAGACCCAATTCCCAGGGCGTGGGCCGGGGAAGGATCAGGGCAAAAGTAACGGGGTGGAAACACTTGGGATTGGACAGATAGCATTATAAATTGTAACATCTCAGGCACAGCTGGCGCACGCGGCCTGTAACATCTATGCCTTGGCACAAATTAAACCCTTTTCTTATCTCACCCTCAATTAACTGCTCCTGAGTTTTTTTTCTTTAGCATCAGCTTCTGGCTTCAGCTGTTGGCCTGAATGGGGAAACTTGGACTTTTCCAGACCGGAAACTTTCATCGTGCAGGAATTCATCATCAAGCCGGCATATTTTTATCTGAGATAATTCCTGCCCTGGTCTGAGAAAGCCAGCTCCACAGAACCCACGGAATCAAGCACGGAGCATAGAGGTGAGATAAGAAAAGGCAAAATAAGGGAAAAAGGTACCTTCTTCGGTTAGCAGCTGCGGAAGAGTTTTTGTGTTTCCGGGAGATAGGGAACACGGGAAGACTGGAAAGGGAACTCGGACTTGGGCCCAGATAGTCATGGGAGTCACTTTCTAGTCGAGGAAAGGGTTTTTCGCCGATCCAGGTCAGAGCGGGTTTCAGCCTAGGGTTGGGTTTTGTTTTGTTTCGGTCAGAAGGGGACGCCCCTCTAGTGTTCTCTGATTCTGGGAGGAGCCGGGTGGGCTCTGGAGCCGGGTAGGCTCGGTAGCTAAGTTAGTTAAGTGGTTACAGTAATAGCTTCATAATTCTAAGGTGACGAGTTCGAATCCTAGTTTGTGGTTTGTTCATGTTTTCAATCATGGGTTGTGTGGATTGAAAGTTTAAGATTCCCAAGGGATCTCCCTGAGTTTGGTTTTGAAACACTGGAAAACTTTGACCGGGCCTGAGACAATTTTAAGAAAGGAAGAACTTTGTAGGCTGTCTGTAGATGATTGGACAAATGAGAGGGGTGACTTGGCCGGAATTTGGTCCTTTTGAACTAGACACAGTGTTTCGATTAATTTCACTTCTTTATGTAGAATAGAGATGGCAGGAAATTCGGTATGCAAAGTTGGTTTTTGTAGCGACGAGGGAAGAGAGGGACGCTCAATATGAGAATCAGCAAACTTCGTTTATTGATCACTACTAACAGCTTAATATACACCTTATAATTAGCTCATACATATTGCAAAAGCTAAGCTCATTATTGGTTCTGCTTAAATGTTGATCTCATCTCTTACTCCCTAACATTGTTGACACTTAGATGTTAATTCTGTCTCTCACTCCCTTCCTTTGTTGACACAGGTGGCTTTCAGTTGCTTTTTGTTTTGCTAATCACAGTGTCCTGTTTACCAGCCAACTAACAGGCACAAAAACACTGTAGCCTTGCCATGGCCTTGCTATCTCAGATCTTCTCACGGGCCTAGACAGGCCTTGTTCTATACTCTAACAGCTCATCCATAGCTTTAGCTATATCCATATGTCCTTGTCCTGCTAGCTAATCCCCTACAATACCCCTGTTTTTATTTGAGGCCAACAATACTTTCTCTGTCATAGCATTTACACGTTTAACAATACAAGAAAAAGCAATACGAACTATCACTAAAATTACAACAATTGTCAGTAACCATTGTAGGCCTTCTTTAACAAAACTTAAAACCCATTCAGACATAGAACCAAAAATAGATTGAAGCCACGAGTCTATAGGACTAGTTGCTACTGTGTCACCACAAATAAGAAACACACCTGATGGAAAAACGCATGCAGTGTTGTTAACCCAAATGCCTGGAGAGGAAGGCCTTACTTCAGCTCCATATGCTCCATATGCTCCAAGGCCTTGGTTGTTACTATTATTAGTACCACAATAGTCTCCTGTATTTTGTAATTAAACCTTGGGGTATGTGAAGTGACATTAGTCCAGCTGGAAAAGTCGTGGTTTTGATAAACACTTAACCCAGATTGAAATAATCCCAACATAAAACAGGTTTGAGTCCCATTATCACTTGTGTTACGTACAGACAGTGATCCCATTAAATCTAACTCTTGGGGATCCTAGGGCAAAGAGGTGTTGAGAGCCTTTATAAGGCAGGCAGATGCATTAGAAATAACTGTTTCACTCTCACAGACGATTAAACCTAACCAGTAAACGCTAAGTTCAACCTATACACTGAACTAAAAAGCATGCCAAATAAACAAGTGCGAAAAGGATCTGAGGCAGATGTTAAAGACAAACAAAAGGACGATTGACCTGTTTGATTTGCTCAAGTAACCCACATGTTTTTCTGAGGATCAGTGGTGTGAAGAGTTTTAACACTGGCAATCATGCCCATGAAAAGAAGAAAACTTATTACACAACCATTCCCAATTTTGCGGGAATACAATCCGATGATAGGGAATCTTAACATCTTTACCACACTAACATGCAAAACACTTGATCGAGACTGGGCGAGTATCCTCGTGCTGTTATACAGCACCTCCCACCGTTCCAATGCAATTTAATGCTGTTCTACTGTTTCACCCAGGTTCTACAGTTCTTTTGTGTACAGGCTAGGCAGTTTGTGCCAGCTGGGCCCTTCCAAGTGCCCACTCTGCCTTTACCTCACAGGCCCCACCGGGGAGTTGAAGCCCAATCACCAACTCTGCAACATAGTGGAGAACCTTTTGGATGCTTCTGTTCATCAAGGGAAGGAAAAGCAGAAAATGCAATGCAAAGAGAAGGAGAAAAGTTTGGGGCAGCAAGCAGAGGTGATCCTGTCAGGAGCTCCATCCAACCGAGAAGGCTTGCCTGACCTGCAAGGCCTCTGCCTCTCCGTGCCAAGCCCACCTGAGCAAGCACAGCACAAAGAACACTCAGAAAAACTATGTCCTGGTGGAGCTCTGTGGTGCCTAGGTTTTGGCTGAGAGGAAATGCCCCCAGCACGGCAAATTGCTGGAATGCTACTGCAAGAAGGACAAGGTCTGCATTTGCATGCTATGCTCTGCCCTCAGCTCCCACAGGGACCACAAGACCATCAGTTTAGAGGAGGCCTCTGGCCAAGCACAGCATGCCTTTCTCGAAACTCTAAAAGAGGTGAAAAACTATGAAGCTGCACTGGATCGAAGCATAGGAAACCTCCTGGAACAATCCTCTGTAAAGGAGTTCTTTAGAATACAAACAACGCTTGACTAACCATGACTACACCAAGCCCTCTGAGATCATACAACAGTTTTCATTTCACAGATTATTTTTTTTTTATCACAAACACAGGGGTAATTAAAGGATTCTGAGACGGTTCAATGTAATCAGCATCACAATCTTAACCCTTGGAATGACTACAGAATGACTACAGAAGTTTGTTTGGACAATTAACAGCAAGCTTCGAGCATCACAAAGAGTACAGGTTGCCTTCCTACAACCCTAAACATTCACTAGTCAAATTATGCAAACAATACATCTGGTATGAAACAAGTAGTAGTCACAAATAGTGAGGTTATTTTGCTGAGAACACAGCTGCAATGGGTAGGGCATGTTTTAAGGAGGAGAGACTAGCCGTTTTACAATGAACATTGCTACCAGTTGTTGCACAGGAGGGGTTTGAAGACAATATATAAGGACTCTTTAAAACAACACTTCAGCTCTGGTCACACTGATCAACGTAACTGGTCTGCTCTGGCCTAAAGCCAGGAGGCCTGAAGACACACTATCCACAACACTGCAGATGTTTTTGAGAAGGCACGCAGGATGGCCTTGACAGTCTGCAAGGGCCTCCCTGCAACGAGCTGAACAAGCAAGGCAGCAACATTGACAACTCCTGATTTAAATCCTGGAAAACACAGAAAAACTCAAAACGACCTTCACTACTGCCATAGCAGATGCAAATGCAATTATTTGATGGTCTAAGGACCCCACCCCGGCACAAGCCTGCATTATCTCTAGCTAGTTATGTAACTAGCAGCTTCTGTAACTGTCACAAAACTTGTTTCTCTACAGCGTCTTGCAGCTTTTCCACAAGTTGTAAGAATGGTTCCCGGGCACCTGGATGCATAGTGGTGCACCTTGCTCCGGGCTCTGCTAACCTTGCAGTCTGCACTAATGTTTGCTGGCTTATGGTTTTTACTCGCTCTAAAACTAGTGGTCTCCTGCGCAGCTCGCACAGTTAAGGAACAACAGCAGTAGAAAAACTCCACCTGAGACTTAACTTGCATAAATTTCATACAAGGCTGTAATAGAATACCAAGTTTTTGTAAGAATCTCTTATTTAACCTCAGTCTTAACACCTTGTTAAAATCTCGACACCGACGGAAAGTATTTTTAAGTTTACACATTTACACATTCATGTAGCTTTTCTCTTTCACACAATCTTTTTTCCATACACTCTTAGGTGGCCACCTCAGACATCCATCATTCACACACACATTTTTAGGTAGTCATTGGCTGTGCGCTTCTTATCAGTTTCATAATTCAAAGGAAATTTATGGCATAGCTGCTAACAGCAATCTGCAAATCCTGCATAACTCTCTATGTAAAAGACAAATGCAGCAAGAAAGAACAGGATATTATCTTGGAAATTTTCAACCCTTCTTATAGAGTAATAATATTCTGTCATAAAGGCAATAAAACTACTTCTGCAGGGGGCAGAACTATATCCCCTTTTGTCTCATCGTTCCGTCTGCAAACCTTCTACCCGCACTCTGCCCCCGAGGGAAACAGCCAAATTTCATGTAAGAGAAGCAAAATGGCAAACTATAGGAAATTCCTAACAACTTTCTGCAATATATAAAAAGCTAAGCACGGATGTTGCGTTATTTCTAATCTTACTTCAAGGGATTTTTCGTCAGTCTCCCTTTCTGTTTTTGAAGAAAACGTTTGAGAATGCCATGAGCACGCTGCATGCGTAACACCTATTGCTGTAAAAACAGTGCAATCTTATTTGATTTATAAATTGGGGTATTGTTAATCTTAAATTGTTTTTCCCTTTTCCTTTTTTACCGTGCTTTACCGTCTTTGCCCCCCTCACGCCCCTCATTGCCGAAGGACGAAGGAGGAGGAGGAGGGGCCGGGCTCACCCAGAGAAAATCAGCAGAAGGAACTCAATCACAGGGTGTGCTTAAGAAAAGACAAAAACATAGAAGAGGGAGAAAACAGCTGCAAACAGGCACGTTTCAGAGAGGGGGTGATTGGTGTAACGAGGAAAAAAGAGAAACAGTTTCCCCCCCTCCCCCGACTGCACCTCCTGAAGCCTTTGTTACCGTCATTAACTCGCCACTCTAAGAAGAGGACCTGTAAAAACATTCGCTGTAAAGAAGGTGAGGGAACCTACACCTCTTGGGACCATGGCTGTCAGCAGTGCGGGGGAACCAGAGCCCCCCCGCTGCCCGCCGCGCCCGGGGTCGCCGGCGTGCACGCGCGCGGGCGCACCGCTCCGAGCCGGGGCCGCGCACGGCGCCGCGACCACCGCCAATGCCCCGCCGCCCGGCACCGCCCCGGGGGCACTCAGCACGGCGGCGCAAGCACCCAGCGCCCTGAACACAGCCACAAATGTGCGACGCAGTCCCGCAGCACAGTTCAGATGAAAAGCTGGAAATGTCTTAAGGTGGAACTCAGTCATAGTGTTCGTAAAGTTCATCCCCGGTCCATCAGCAGTACTTTCACGCCGCAACTGTCGTCCCCGATCGTCTTGGATATGCATCGCCGAGACGCTAGCACCACGTTCATTTTGCCGGGGCCACCTGGTTGTCCCCAACCCTCATCCATAGCTTTAGCTATATCCATATGCCCTTGTCCTGCTAGCTAATCCCCTACAGGTTTTGTTTCTATTAACACACCCTGGATTGGGAGGGGGAGATAAGAAAAACGAAGGCTTAAAAGAGACAGAAAAATCAGAGATGGCTTTAGAAAAAGGGAAGAAGAAAGATCAAGTTAAGGCTGCTCTTGTCCCACAAATTTTATTTAAAAACACGGGAGATGATGATTTATATATGTTAATATCGCCTGATAGAAGAGAGAATAGCCCGTGAGCCCCACAGATATGACTCCCCGCTGCGGCGGTGGGGGGGGGGACTGGAGCTGCAGGGGTGGCGGCCCCTGGACCGGCTCCTGCTGCACAGGCAGGGGCTGGGCAGGCAGGGACCGCTGGAAGGCTCCCTGGTGCAGCTGCACCGGGGGGAATTGGACAAATCGGGGCCTCCGGAGGAGTTGACTCGGGGGTGGTGTGAGCTGCTCCGGGCACGGTTAGTACAGGATCTGCTGTCATGGTAACGAGTAGCAGGAGTAACAGGGCTGGGGCCAACCTTGGTTGCTGTGGCGGCGGGGGGAGGGGCCCCAGGAGCGATAGCAGGAGTAACCCCCGGAATTGCTGGAGGGGCAGGGGCGGCGCTGACAGGCGGGGCCTCTGTCCTGACTGACCCGGGGGGTGGGGCTGGAGCCGCTCCCTTTCCCACGCCTCCCCCTGCCGAGGGGGGCCAGTCCACCTTTACGGAAGCGGGGGGAAAGGGGAACCAAAAGAGTTTCCAATCTCTGCCTCTCGTGAAGAGGGAACAGGGACGCAGAGACAGGGCAAGCCGGTTTCAGCTGCTCAGAGAAGGCAGAAGTGAGGTTTACCACCGTTTGATAAGGACACGGAAGCAGAGGGTGAATCAAGTGATAGCTTCGGGGAAGGAGAAGTAGACCCACCTATAGTAAAACCAAAAACAAAGGGGAAGAGGACCCGTGAAGCGTTAGCAGCCCCAGACCTGATAGCTAGTAGAATAAGAACAAAGGATAAACCACGGTTAGAAGCCCCCTTAAGACAAGCTGTAACCAATCAGGGCACAGTATTAATAAAAGTTCCTTTCTCACTGGTTGAATTACAGCAATGGAAGAATTCTGTAGGGGCATATAGAGATAACCCAGACAGAGTGGCAAACTATGTCTAGAGAGCAATTAAAACTCAGAACCCTGGCTGGTATGATCTGGAAGTTATGATGGATACTTTATTAGATCAAACAGAGAAGGAGATGGTAAAAAGAGCTGCTCGAACTGCAATTGAGATGCTAAAAACCTCTGGGCAGTTTCCAGGTGAAGATATTAAAGATATCTTCCCCCCAGAGGATCCCAAATGGGACCCTAACGTACCAGCAAATCTGGAAGCATTGAAATGTTATCAGGACTGGGTAATTTATGGATTCCAGCATGGGGTTCCGAAAGTGATAAACTGGTCTAAAATGTATGAGGTCAGACAAGATACTAATGAATCACCCACAGATTTTCTGAACAGGTTGAAGGATGTCATCAGAAAATGTACTGATATTGACATAGAGTCAGATCTGGGAAAGAAACACCTGGTGTATTTATTTGTAGGACAGTCTACAGATGACATAAGGAAAACACTGCAAAAGGCAGGTAGTGATAAGAAGGATATTGGTGAGCTATTGGATATAGCTTGGACGGTATATCGAAATAGATAACAGAAGAAGAGAACAAGGGTGATGGAGCTAGAAAGTGGCTATCAAGAACATCGTAGATGTAACCGTGGGTATTACAGGTCTAATTGTCAGCAGGACAGAACAGATGACAGATGTTCTTATTGTAAAAAGAAGAGACATTGGAGAAAGGACTGCCCAGAGCTGAGGAAAACTGAAAACCCTCTTCCCCCTCCACCACCAGCCCCCCAGCTGACTGTGAGTCAGAATGCATGAAGGGAACCAGAGGTTTCTTCCCCAGCAGAGCCTCTGGTTACAGCTAAGTTGGGGGGGGGGGAGGATGTTGAGTTCTTGGTTGATACAGGTGCGGCATATTCTGTATCAAATACTTTGGAAGGGAAACTGAGTCATGAAACTATAACTGTGGTAGGTGCTACAGGGGTAAGTGAAACAAGGCCATTTTTAAAACTTTTGAGATTTAAATTGGGCAAGCACTGGGTAACTCATCAATTTCTTTACATGCCAAATTCTCCTAAGCCTTTATTAGGTAGAGATTTATTGGAAAAATTAGAAGCTGAAATTAAATTCTGCAAAGGGGGAGAAATAAAAGTTATAATTCCAGATACTAAATATATCGAGACAGCTGCTTTCTTTATACAGGAAAATCACGGAGAGATCCATGCAGAAGTTGGAAATGCTGTCATACCTTTAGTCTGAGCCAGCGAGTACCCTGGGAAGTCAAAGCAAGCTGAACCAGTAAGCATCACACTCAGGCCAGAAGCAGTCCCGGTAAGGCAAAAACAATATCCTTTGAAACTAGAAAGCCAAAAAGACTTAGCACCTATAATTGAAAGGTTTCTTAAATTTGGTTTACTGGTAGAATGTGAATCCAGATTTAATACCCCCATCCTACTGGTGAAAAAGGCTGATGGCAAAAGCTATCGGCTAGTCCAAGATCTTAGGACCATCAATAAAATAACTGAGGACATCTACCTGGTGGTAGCCAACCCCTATACACTATTAACCACTGTGGGGGGAGATGGCAGGCCCATGGAACCCCTGGGCCCCCTGGAAGCGGAAGAACTGGAGGCATTGAGGGGAGTAAGACCGTTCCCCTGAGAAAGGTGGAGGTGGTTGCCTATTCCCATGGAAGCGGCCCTGAGAGTTGGACAGCACAATGTGGGGGGAAGTCACAGCCCCACAACTGAAGTCTGAGGACTTTGGAGTATTGTGGAGTGTTGGGCCGTTTTTCATGGGAGCAGTGAAGCCAACCAGATAGTTCCCATGGACACAGCCTTGAGCTGTGTGCAGGTGCACATTCCTTAGTATTTGTGTAGAAAGATGTTTATGTTATGTGTGTGAGAAAGTAGAGGTAGAAAAACCTAATAAAAGGCTACCTGCTGCTCTGAGCAGGCAGACATCCCTTTGTCTCACCATCCTCGTGTGTGTTGTGTGTCTTCTTCCCCCCTTGGACCGGGACCCCTTCGACAGATACCCAGCGACAAACCACATTGACAGAAGATTTAGGATGGTTCACTGTACTTGATCTTAAAGATGCCTTTTTCTGCATTCCTGTACATAAAGACAGTCAAGAGCTTTTTGCCTTTGAGTGGGAAAATCCTGAGACAGGGAGGAAAACGCAACTAACCTGGAGAGTTCTTCCACAAGGCTTTAAAAACAGCCCGATGATATTTGGGAACCAGCTGGCAAAAGAACTGGAGGACTGGAGAAGACAGCAACAAGAAGGAGTTGTCCTGCAGTATGCAGACGACATCTTAATTGCAACCAAAAGCTGAGACCAATGCATCGAACTCACTGAAAGTCTCTTGAACTTTTGGGGGCTAAGTGGGTATCGGGTCTCAAGAGAGAAGGCACAGATAGCCAAAGAGATAGTCATTACCTGGGGCTTGAAATCTATCGTGGGCATCGACGACTCAGTACAGACCGGAAAGAGACCATTTGCCGTCTCCCAGAGCCCCACACCGTTCGAGAGATGCAAGCCTTCCTGGGAATGGTAGGATGATGTCATCTGTGGATAGCTAACTATGGGTTGCTAGACAAACCTCTGTATGAAGCCCTGAAACCAGCCAAAGAGGGAATTGTAACATGGACAGATGAGACCAGAGATGTATTTAAACAGCTGAAACAATCCTTGATGTCAGCTCCAGCACTAGGATTACCAGATTTAACTAAACCTTTTGAACTGTTCACACACGAGCAGTTGAATGTTGCTCTGGGGTATTATCGCAAACTCTGGGAAGCCAACGAAGAGCTGTGGCTTATTTCTCTAAACAGCTGGACAGTGTTAGCCAAGGGTGGCCAGGGTGCCTGCGAGCTGTTGCAGCAACTGTTATCCTGATTGAAGAGGCCCAGAAGCTCACCCTTGGGCAGCACATCACCGTGTATGTACCCCATGCAGTTCAAGCCGTGCTTGAACAGAAGGGAGGCCACTGGCTGTCCCCCAGCAGAATGCTTAAGTATCAGGTTGTGTTGCTGGAACAGGATGATGTTACTTTGAAAACAACATCTATTGTAAACCCAGCTATGTTTCTGTCCTCAACACTAACTGACAGTGTCCCCGAGCATGACTGTTTACAGACTATAGAGGAAACTTATTCCAGCAGAAAAGACCTGAAAGATTTGCCCCTGGAAAATGCAGACTGGGAACTGTATACAGACGGAAGCAGCTTTATGTGAGATGGTAAGTGCTTCACAGGGTATACAGTGATGACCAGAGATGAAGTGATCAAGGTAAAGGCCTTGCCAGTGGATGTGTCATCCCAAAAGGTAGAACTAATCGCACTGACAAGAGCTTTGGAACTGAGTGAAGGAAAGAAGGTAAATATCTGGACTGACTCAAAATATGCATTCAGTGTTGTACATGCCCACGGAGCCATCTGGAAAGAGAGAGAGCTATTAACTGCCCAAGGCAGTGGAGTCAAGCATGCAGACCAAATCTATGCACTCCTGCAGAGTATTTGGAAACCGGAAGAGGTAGCTATTATGCACTGTAGAGCCCACCAAAAGGGGAAAACAACTCCCAAGTTAGGAAATCATTTTGCTGATCAAGCAGCAAAAGGGGCTGCAGAAAAAGTCATCCTGGCAATAGTACCACAAAAAGAAACTGATTTAACAAAGTACACCCCTAAATATGATGAGAAAGACAATCAGTTAATTAAATCACTGAAAGCTGAGATCAAGGAAGGTGGGTGGGCTGTTACCCCTACAAGACAGGTTATAGTTCCACCACCACTCCTTAGAGAAATAGCTCAACAGGAACATGAGGCTACCCACTGGGGAACAGAAAACCTTCTAAAACATCTAAAGAAAACAGTAATAGGAACAGGTATGACTGAAGCTGTGCAGTCCATAGTAAGTGTGAAATCTGTAAGCGAAACAACCCAGATACAACAAAGAGAGTGGTACTAGGGGTAACAAAGGCTGGAGACCAACCTGGAGATTACTGGCAAATAGATTTTGCTGAGTTATCACCATGGGGGGGTATAAATACATACTTGTGTTGGTTGACACTTTCAGTGGATGGCCTGAAGCATACCCCTGTTGTACTAATGCAGCGAGGGAAGTGGTAAAAGCTTTGCTTAACCACATAATTCCAAGATTTGGGGTTCCTCTAGGAATGTCATCAGATAGAGGAACACATTTTATTGAGACAATAGTGAAAGAAGTATGCCGGATCCTGGGAATTGTTTGGGACTTACATACCCCCTATAGACCTCAAGCTAGTGGCAAAGTTGAACGAATGAATGGTACTCTGAAAATGCAAATTAGCAAAATTTGTCAAGAAACATCTATGTCGTGGGTTCAGGCTTTGCCACTAGCTCTGCTGAGGATTTATATCCAACCAAGGTGGAGGGATAATATAAGTCCATATGAAATACTGTATGGAAGACCATATCAGGCACCACACATACCAGGAGACATACACATAAGAGGGAGAGCTGATTTACAAAAATATTTGATTGCTTTAGGCTTTACTTTACAGAAGCTCCAGAAGGTCATCGAGTTATCCAGACCCATAGGACTAGACACCCCTGCTCATCCATTCCAGCCAGGAGACTGGGTCTACGTCAAGTGGTGGAACAGTGACCCCTTGCGAGCCAAGTGGAGAGGACCATACCAAGTCCTGCTGACTTCCCTCACCGCCATCAAAGTTGCTGGCAGAGAACCCTGGTTTCACTATACCAGAGTCAAAAGAGCAACAGTTCCCGGAACAACCAGCCAATCAGAACCGGACACCGACGACGAAGATGTGGCATAGACTGTTTTTGCTGTGTATTCTGTTTGTGCAACCAGTAACTATGAACCAAGTTTGGGATCAAAAATTGCATGTGGCCTTAGTCCAAAATGTGTCTAAAATTCTTTGGAAAACTGAATGCTGGATTTGTACTCAAGTACCAGCAATTGATGATGAGGATACTGACTGGCCCCTAATTGGCATTTTACTAAATGGGACAAACTTTGGTAAGTCTATGATAAATTTCCCAGGGACCTGGAAACCAGTTACAGAAGCTTATTATCCGGTGGCCCTAAGTAATGTAATTTCTAATCAGAATGTTGTTCCCTGCATGATTGTAAATGCTACAGGAAAAATCATTCTCCCCCCCTACTGTGATAAAAACAATTCAAAAGAAGGGGTAAACCCAGAAATTGTTGCAGGGATGGCACAGTTCCCTTTGAGATTAACTCCTCCCCAGGGTTCAGGATGGTACTGGATCTGTGAAAAGGAGGCCTGGAAAGTTTTGCCCCTTGATAAAGATCGGACCTGTGCCCTAGGGGCAGTAATCCCAAATATAACAATTCTCGACCCAGTTGATGAACAAGAATGGGATAAAACCTATCCAAAAAGAGTGAAAAGAACTAACAGTCCCCTTACTGAGTGCCCTGCAATTTTCCACAGCATAGTCAGAGCCTTGGTCCCATCTCTAGGAGTAAGCGAATTGGAAAAGGCAATTGTAAACATTTTGACTGTCATGGAAAACATTCAAGATCACACTTCAGATGCAATTGAAACCCTAAAAGAACAATTACAGAGTTTGTCTCATGTAGTAATACAAAACTGAATGGCCCTCAATTTCTTGCTAGCCTCACAGGGAGGCGTGTGTAAAGTTATCAACACCAGTTGCTGCTCTTACATAGACCAGACTGGTAGAATTAATAATGATTTGGCCGCAATTCGAAACCAAACCAAAATCTTGCACCAAATATCTCTGGATGATGTCTCCCTGGGCTTAGGAGATGTCCTCCACAAACTCACTTCATGGTTACCGAATTGGACTTGGATGAGACAACTGTTTATTTTAGTGATGTACATACTTAGTGTTAGTATAATAGCTCACTGCATGTACCGATGTTATAGTTGTTGTAGGTGTAAGTAGAGACTGGAAAAGACCTTTGGGTTTTGTCCAGTCTCTAAGGGGGGATCTGATGCCTTAAGGCCCTTTTAGTTTTTTTGATTTTGCTAATTTTTATAAGCTTTATATATAATTATAGTAGAAGTAGATTTTAGAAGTAGCAGCCCTTGTTCCTTCACCCTTTAGCACCCTTTAGTTTACACATTCCTCAACCCTCTCACCCCATTCTATGCTCCCCATATCAAATTCTACCCCTGAATTCAGTAGAAATGTTTAGTGTCTTGTCAAGGCAAGGCCTATGCTGTTTAGAGAACACTCATATCTTGGCCTGAACAACAGAACACAGTCAAGAACTGGATGACCGTGTACCCTTTGTGCTCTGAAGATGGTGATGGTGATGAAGAAGTGGTCCCAAAATACACCCCAGACCCAATTCCCAGGGGGTGGGCCAGGGGAGCATCAGGGCAAAAGTAACGGGGTGGAAACACTTGGGATTGGACAGATAGTATTATAAATTGTAACATCTCAGGTACAGCTGGCGCGCGCGTCCTGTAACATCTATGCCTTGGTACAAATTAAACCCTTTTCTTATCTCACCCTCAATTAACTGCTCCTGAGTTTTTTTTTCCTTAGCATCAGTTGCTGGTTTCACTCCCCAGGGGTTAAGAGAAAGAGAGAGATCTGCCTGTCATTTCTGGGAAATTTAAACTGCTGCAGGAAGGACCTACTCTCAGCTCAGCCCAGTTGCCCTGCAAGGCCTAATAAGCTGACCAGGGGGTGGAGCCGAGGTCATTTCCATTTAAACTGCTGCAGGGAGCGCAGTGACCTGGAGCATGAGGAACAGGAGCAGGCAAACGGGTGTGGCACGGCAGTTTGCGTGTCAGTTTGCACAGGCAGGGCAAGCAGGAAGGGCACAACCACCCTCCCAGCTCTCTCTGGTGTCCTGTGAGGTAGGTGTGTGGCTGTCTTTTATTTATTTTTTTTCCCCTACAACTCAAGTCAGCCCAGCAATGGTTTCCAAATGATTGAAAGCCATTGCTGCTGCTACCAGGGGGGTTGCACTAACCCAGACAGAATCCTGCAAGAAGGATGCAGCTGTTCAGGTCACTGGCTGCACAGTGTCTGAGCCTGGCATTAGTACCAGAGGACAGTTTGAGAGATGCCTGCATATGATGCGAGCAGGTGAATGATTTGCTGTTGCTTAGTGGCAGAGCTCAAGGAAGAAGTGGAGAGGCTGTTATAGGTTAGAAATCCAGGAGAATTTTTCTTCCCCCTGCCCCCACCGTAGGAAAGACGAATTTGAATGGAAAGGGAGGCAATTAGCATTACAAAGGGTCTAGCCTGCCAAACTACATTCCTAACGAATGGCCCATTGGAGGCTGGGGGGGAGAGGGGAGGAGTTTTGGGAGGGAGTGGCTGGCTCTTCTCAGAGGGGAGAGATCGGACTGCGAAGTTCACTCTCTGGGATGGAGACAGGGTCTGTGTCCGGGCGTTTTTGGAGAGGGAGTCTGGAAGCCGGTCTTTCTGGCTTTTCGTCCTGGTGAGACTTGACCTCCGGCCTCGATCGGCTCGTGCGCTGCCTCGTGACTCCAGCCAGGACCTACTGGTTTTTTTCATCAGAGAGTCTCTGTGCACGCTGGGAGAAAAGGAGGAACTTTGAAACACCATCATCTGGGAACAACAGTGAGTCCCATGGGGGTGGACTGCTTTTCCTCCTGCCCTTCTTCCATTGGGGGAAGGGTCTCTGTTTTCTTTTCGGCTTCTCCTGCGATCCGAGAGAACCCCCACCCCCAGACCCCCTTCCAGCACGGTGACTGCCAGAGCCCAACAGCACCCCCTGCAGACCACCACAGCGTACCGCAGGCTCAGCACCTCCAGTGATCCAACAGCACCCCCTGCAAGCCAACACAGAGTACTGCAGGCTCTGTATCTCCAGTGATCCAACAGCACCCCCTGCCAACCGTTATTAGAACTGCGCTAAAGGACAGAGAAGTATTCATTCAGACTTTTTTTTGTTGTTTTCTTTTTTTTTCTTTTGTTTAAAAGGGACTTTTGGGTACAGGACTATTGTCTAGTTATTTTTTTGTGTTCTGTTACTGTTCTTGCCAACATACATATATCTTTTAATAAAGGGTTATTTTCTTCTGTTTTTTCCACACTTCCTCGATTAAAGCCCCTTAATTTTGAATTCACAATTGCTGAGAGAGAGGAGTTTGATTTGTCTCATAACTCATCCTCTTTAGCAAACTTTCCAGTCTCTTCAAACTGAGACAGAGGCTAAGAAGTATTAGGGACAGTGAAAGGGAAATAGACTGGTGGAGTCATACCCTTTCGACCCCAAAAGAAGTCCAACAGGAGACAGTGAAGCCCTGCCCCTCCTGCCATTAGGCAGATGGAGCAAACCAAGTAGATGGGGGGGAATGGAAACAGGTCCTTGATCGAAGAGGTAAAGGAATCCCCTTCCAAGCCCCATCACCTCCCACGGTTCCCTTAAAGGACAGGTATGAGGCCCTGGACCCAGAGACTCAGGCAGAGGGCAGTCGAGAAGAGGATCTGTATGGAGGGTCTGGAGGCTAATTAGAAAGGACTTCAAGGCACTGGGTCGATTAGTTAATGGGACAGGAGCACAGGTGGTGTTTACCTCAGCTCCTGCAGTAGCAGGGATGAATGAGGAGTAGGAAGACTCATCAATAGGTGGCTAAAGGATTGGTGCTGCTGGCAGAATTTTGGTTTTTTTGACCATGGGGCAAATTCTATGGTACCTAACCTGCTAGAGTCAGATGGGCTTCATCTATCTAGCAAGGGCAAAAGGACTCTAGCCTGTAAGTTGTCAGGGCTGATCAAGAGGGCTTTAAGCTAGGTTTGGAGGTGGAAGGTGTTGAAACCAGGCTCACCAGAGATGAGCCCAAGAGTGGAAAGCCTCAGTTAGAAGTGATATCAGTAGCCCAACTGAAGTGCATGTACACCAATGCACATAGTCTGGGTAACAAACAAGAGGAGCTGGAAGCTATGATGTAGTCACGATCACGGAAACGTGGTGGGATGACTCACATGACTGGAGTGTTGCCATGGATGGCTACAAGCTCTCCAGAAGGGATAGGCAAGGTAGGAGAGGTGGAGGGGTGGCTCTATATGTTAGAGAGTCTCTTGACTCTGTAGAAGTTGAAGTCAGTAACAATAAGGGTGAGTGCCTGTGGATCAGAATCAGGGGGAAGGCCAACAAGGCTGACATCCTGGTGGGAGTCTGTTACAGACCACCCAATCAGGATGATGAGGGTGATGAATCATTCTACAAGCAACTGGCGGATGTCTCAAAATCGCCAGCCCTCATTCTTGTGGGCGACTTTAACCTGCCAGATGTCTGCTGGGAACTCCACACAGCAGAGAAGAGGCAGTCTAGGAGATTCCTAGAGTGTATAGAGGATAATTTCCTGCTTCAACTGGTAAATGAACCTACCAGGGGTGGGACCCTGCTAGACCTTCTGTTCACAGAGAAGGACTGGTGAGTGATGTGGTGGTTGGAGGCCGTCTGGGGCACAGTGACCATGAAATAATAGAGTTTTCAATACTCAGAGATGCAAGGAGGGCCATCAATAAAACTTCTACCCTGGGCTTCCACAGGGCAGGTTTTGACCTACTCAAAAGACTGGTTCAGAGGGTTGTCGGAGGACAAAAATTGTGTGAACAATTTCTATTGCATTTCTGAGACCTTTACCTTGGCATGGCTTGGTGCAGACAGTAAAAAGATACTGCGCCACTAATATGGCTGCAGGCCTTGTGCCAAGGTGAAGGAGGAGTTGTTCTGTCAGGAAAACAAGTTTTATGGACACCTGCTGTTATCCAATTAGTACTGTACACCACAGTATGTTTTCCTTATGTATCCAGTGTAACCTGGGGAAGAATCACGTCTCTGTGCCACAGGCAACATATAAGCTGCCTTTCCTCTAATAAAGGGGACATTTTTACCAATCATATTGATTCGTGTGCAATTCTGTCTGAGCCTCTCCGCCGATATCTGGCACCCGTTTAACAGGGAGTCCTACTTCGCCGAGTTCTGCAGGGACGTAAGGCGGACGAAGGAGCTGAGGGAAGCGGTCGTGAAGGCAGCGCTGTCCCCGGCGCTGTAGTAAAGACCGTGCGCACGACACCGAGGAAATCTTACCCTGGCCCGGTGAGTCGACCGAGGGAGAGAGCATGGGGCCCGCGGCATCCAAAGAGGATGAGGCCGTGGAAACGCTCCTCCGATATATATTCTCTCTAGGAGAGCCTGTTTCTGATGAAAAAACCCCTAAGGGGTTAATGGACTGGGTGAGAGCGAGGAATCTACTTCCCACTGCTCACACTGCCTTTCAGGTGTCCACAATGGACACTATAAAGGAATTGTTTTGGGACAAGATCTCTGCGGGATCAGGAGACGCTAGAAGGTGTACTATGGTTGGGCGTCTGGCAGTTGAGTCGCTACAAGACTTAAGTTCTGAGCGACGGGAACTCATAAATGTTCAGACAACTCTGTCGGGAGACGGCGGGACTACGGCAAGTCCCTGCCCCGGTCGGTCCGTTGTAGGGGAGATCCCCGTACCTGCGGCTGCGAAGTTGCGAATGCTAGGAAGCTTAACAGCAGCGGGATCACCTCTGTTTAGCACCATGTATGTAGCAGCAGGACGTGTAGAGGCTGCAGGAAAATCAGTAGCGGCGGAGACTAAAGTTGGAGCCGTGCCAGCGGCACCGCTCTCTACTGCGGCTGCGCAGTCGGCAGTGTCACTCTTCACTGTGCCTGCTACTGCGCATGTGTCACCTGGAACGACGCTGCCAGGAGCCTCCGCGTCGCTAGATGGCGCTGCATCGCTGGCGCCTGAGGCCTCCATGAAACCCGGAAGACAGCCACTGTGGCTCGCTGCCTTGGCAACGGACACTGTTTTCGGAAAAAAAAAAAAAAGATAAAAAGAGGACACGCATTTCCAGGATTATTCAAACAGCTGCCAGAGTCCGGCGTGCCGGCGCTGGGCCCGCGCGGCAGGGCTCGGAGCTGCGCACTGGGGCTGCCGTTGCGCCGAACTCGGCCGTGGGGGAGGCGGCGCTGGCAGCCACAGCAAGAGGCGACAGAGGCTCCTCAGCAACAGAGGCAACGCCGACAACTACTTCTGCAGAGCCAGTCAGACTTCTGCGGGGATCCCCGGGAGCTGCACGGCGAGAGGGGCGACCCGGGGAACAGCAGCTCGGCGGTGACTGGCTTGCGGGGAAGTAGCCCTACAGAATCCGGACATGACAGTAATTGAGAACAGAAAGCACAATCTCTCTCTTTAGTCCTTCTACTCACTTGTAGATGACTTAAAATTAAAAGATTGTGTTTTACTAAAAGTTAGCATGCAAGAAATTTTAAGAGTTTCCCAGGGAATGAATCTTTATATAAAAGCTTTAGTGAATTGCCTTGTTTTTAGTTACATTTTACCCCTGTAAAAGCCTTCTGCCCAAATTTCGTGTTCCACCTTAGCAGGAGGAGACAAAAGGTTCACACAATAGAGATCATTTGTTGCTTAGCACCTGGGTGGGACTCAAACCACCTCCAGCAGTTTCTCAGATCTAGGGAGAGAGTAGAAAATACCTTACAAAAACTACAAATCTGCAAGTAGGATGAGTGGAAAGCTAGCAGACTGGGGATTTCCTTAATTCTTAGGTAAAATATCTCTCTAGATCCCTGAATCTACTACTCCGGAGTTGGGGAAATCTCTGTCACCGACAAGGTCTTTCCACTTATTCTTTTTGTATGTGGTATTATATTGCTAGCAAGCAAGGATCAGAGTTGGACTCACAACTTGCATTTTTCTCCAGCATAGAAAGTTATAATATGATTATATTTGTATTATGGATTTAGTCAAGATTTGGAGACAAACTTTCCTGAATTGTGTGCTGCCAAGTTGTTCTTGCAGCAGTGTTAAAGGTAGAAGCTAAAGCTAAGCCCTGTCTTCAAGACTAGCCCTGTCTGACTAGCCATATGATTAGGACTGAAGTTAAATAAGAGATTCTTACACAAATTTGGTGTTCTATTTCAGCCTTGTTTCAGAGGCTTATAGAGGTTAAATCTCAGGTGGAGCCTTTCCCCCGGTGCTGTTCCTTTTTCATGTGTCATGCTGCCCATGGGCTGTAGCTGTGTGGGCTGTCCAGGAGGCAGGGTCGTTTGAACTTTCCTGTGTTTTCCAGGGCTTAAATCAAGGGTTATCGATGTTGCTGCCCTGCTTGATCAGCCTGTTGCCGGGGGGGGGGACCCTGCAGACTGTCAGGGCCATCCTGCGTCCTTTCTCAGAAGCATCAACAGCGCTACAGATAGTGTGTCTCCAGGCCTCCTGATTGGAGACCAGAGTACACCAGTTATAGTTAGACCCCAGTTATAGAGAAGATCGCATTGTCAGTTCCATCTATTGATTGTGCAGAACCTTACAAGTGTTACACATAGAAAACCCTCTCCCAAGAAATGAAAATATTCCTATAATTTGTCGGTGGTTTATGATTCCAACATTGTCTCCTGCAATTTTCTGACTGTCTTTTGTTGTCATTATATAGGTAATATTTCTGCTGGCTGTGGCCACTGAGGATCAGTTGAGTGTGTTGGAAGCTGAAACCAGAAAGAGACTACAATCCTTTGGCCTAGTAGTTGCTCCTGAGAAGGTGCAGCGAGAGGAACCCTGGAAGTATTTAGGGTTCAAAAATTACACGGAAAGCAGTTATTCCTCAGCCAGTTCAATTGGATATTGATGTCAAGAATTCTTACTGATGTACAAAAGCTATGAGGGTCTTTCAATTGGATTAGGTCCTATTTGGAATTGGTAAACACCCAGCTGGCACCTCTATTTGACCTACTCAAACATTCTGACAATCCTCAGAAACCAAGGGAACTGACTAAAAGAGCAGTTCAAACCATCCAGCAAGTAGAGCAGTTTTATATTCTAAATTTGTTTCACTAATTGATCATTGCTAAATTGTCTAATTTTTTATTTTTGCAGATCACAGTGTTCCTTTTGGGGCATTGGTATAGTGATTTAACATCCTGAGGTCTAATGGTTGTCGCTGTATACAATGGTTTGTTTTCTGTGCTGTTCATGTCACACCAGTGATGTTTGTGAAAATCGGACAGACTGGTGTGGTTTGGGGATTCTACATCAGACATTGATTATCTTGCGGTGCTCGTCTTTGTATGTGTTTCATCCCAGTAGTGTTACAGCGGATAGCAAGATTTATTTGGAATCGGCATATGACAGAAACCTTTTGGGTTACGAGTCTACCCAAAATTATATGTGATTGTGACATACCAATTTTTGAGGTAAAATTCTATATCGTATCCAAACTAGAAAAACTTTAAAAGGGTGGATTACTTGTATACTTTGAAAACTACTACCAAATTGTCAGACAATACTATGTCTTTGGTATAGAGGTCAGTGATTTAAGAATTTGTACAACACTTTTGCAAGACAGAAACGGGGAGAGAATAGGTGGCAGCCCCCTCAGTTCATTTGCAAAAGTTGTTTCATATGTTAAGGTTTTTTTTGTACACAGGTGTTCGTAGCTGCCTGCATGATGAATGAAACCTTGGAAAGAAAACAAGGTTGATGCTGTTTTCTGCAGGTAACAATGGTAACATCAGGAGCTGTTGTGGCTAACAGTTTCCTCAATATTGTTAGAACATAGTTTTTGGAGCACAGTTCTTTTTAGTATTATAAGCACAGTTTTTCTTAGTCATATACACCTTTTTAGTATATTGTTTAAGCACATGACATTAAGGATTTAAGAGAGTGTATTGTACGAACTTTAAAGTAAGTATTACAAGAGCACAATTTTTCAACATTATGTGCACATTTTAGTGTTGTTAAGGCACCGTATTTTTAGTTTTACTGGAGCACAATTTGTCAGTATGTTTAAGCATATAATTTTAGAAGGTAAAGATCTTAGATTATTCACTGAGTACTGGTGGAGGAAAGTTTTCCTGTTTGATGGAGAAGCCTTCACACCAAAAGGTACTAGAGAATTAGTATGGTCTCGTACTTCATGAGGCACAGTGAAATGAGATTCAAAAGTATGTTTGTGTGAAGCGTGTTTGAATGATGGTGGCCACCGTGTGAAAGTGAACGAATGAAAATGTATGCATGTATATGTGTGAATATTCACTTACACATACATAAACGTTTTTGAATAAACAAATACACCGATACTTTTACATAAAATGGCAAAAAATCCTGAAAAACACTCTCCGGGCTGCAATAGAATGGTATGCAAAGAGTGCAATAGAAACAGAAGATCCAGTGTTAATATATGATTATGTCATTGTGTTGTTTAAGGGCAAAGGTGTGAAAAAGAATAATAGAAGACATATGGCCCAGAGTTTAATGGAGTTCCATTTCCAAGGATTTTCTGACCAGAGTGGAAGTTTTAAGAATCAACCCTCACTTTTAGGCACACTTTTAGAACACACATCTTGGAGTCAATAGGTTAAGTTTAGTAATGATAGTAGTGTTATTGTATGTCTGCGTTGATTGAAATGTTATGGGTACAATAAGGAATGTTACAGAAATGCAATTTAAATTGTTCAAACTCCAACAGGGCATTTGTTGGAGGACAGAAATTGTGTGAACAATTTCTATTGCATTTCTGAGACCTTCACCTTGGCATGGCTTGGTGCAGACAGTAAAAGATACTGCGCCACTAATATGGCTGCAGGCCTTGTGCCAAGGTGAAGGAGGAGTTGTTCTGTCAGGAAAACAAGTTTTATGGACACCTGCTGTTATCCAATTAGTACTGTACACCACAGTATGTTTTCCTTATGTATCCAATGTAACCTGGGGAAGAATCACATGTCTCTGTGCCACAGGCAGCATATAAGCTGCCTTTCCTCTAATAAAGGGGACATTTTTACCAATCATATTGATTCGTGTGCAATTCTGTCCGAGCCTCTCCGCCGATAGAGGGTACTTTGGGAAACAGCCCTTGAAAACAAAGGGGTCCAGGAGGGATGGACATGTTTCAAGAAGGGAGTCTTGAATGTGCAGGGGCAGGCTGTCCCAGTGTGCTGAAAGGCAAACCGACGGGGAAGACAACCAGCCTAGCTGAACAGGGAGATTTTGAAGGAAATTACAGGAAAAAAGAGAGCCTACCAACTTATGGAAAAAAGACCTGACTACTCATGAAGAGTTTAGGAATATAGTTAGATCATGTAGAAAGAAAACTAGAGAGACAAAGGCACACTTTGAACTCAATCTAGCCACTTCTGTTAGGGATAACAAGAAGTGCTTCTACAAATACATCAATAGCAAAAGGAGGGGCAAGGAAAAACTCCATTCTTTGTTGGACATGGGGGGCAACATAGTCACCAAAGATGAGGAAAAGGCTGAGGTATTTAACACCTTCTTTGCCTCAGTTTTCAACAGTAAGACAGTTTGTCCTCAGGACAAGTGGCCTCCTGAGCTGGTAGGCAGAGACAGGGAGCCGAATAGCTACCCTGTAATCCAGGAGGAAGCAGTTAGTGACCTGTTGAACCACTTAGATGACCACAAGTCTATGGGACCAGATAGGATCCATCCTAGGGTGCTGAGGGAGCTGACGGAAGAGCTCGCCAAGCCACTCTCCATCATTTACCAACAGTCCTGGCTCATTGGGGAGGTCCCAGATGATTGGAAGTTGGCAAATGTCACGCCCATCCACAAAAAGGACTGGAAGGAGGACCCGGGAAACTACAGGCCCATCAACCTGACCTCAGTGCCTGGCAAGGTTATGGATCAGATCATCCTAAGTGCAATCACACAACACCTACAGGATGGACAAGGGATCAGACCCAGCCAGCATGGGTTTAGGAAGGGCAGGTCCTATCTGACCAACCTGATCTCCTTTTATGATGAGGTGACCCGCCTGGTGGATGAGGGGAAGGCTGTGGATGTGGTCTACCTGGACTTCAGCAAGGCCTTTGACACCATCTCCCACAGCATACTCCTGAAAAAGCTGGCAGCCCACGGTTCAGACAGGTGCACTGTTTGCTGGGTTAAGAACTGGCTGGATGCCCGGGCCCAGAGAGTGGTGGGGAATGGTGCTGCATCCAGTTGGCAGTCGGTCACTAGTGGTGTCCCCCAGGGCTCAGTGTTGGGCCCAGTTCTATTTAATATCTTTAATGATGATCTGGATGAGGGGATCGAGTGTACCACTAACAAATTTGCAGATGACACCAAGTTAGGGGGGAGTGTTGATCTGCTGGAAGGCAGGAGGACTCTTCAGAGGGACCTGGACAAGCTGGAGAGATGGTCTGATTCCAATGGGATGAGGTTCAACAAGGCCTGCACTTTGGCCACAATAACCCCATGCAGCGCTACAGGCTGGGCACAGAGTAGCTGGAGAGCAACCAGGCAGAAAGGGACCTGGGAGTTTGGATTGACAGGAAGCTGAACATGAGCCAGTAGTGTGCCCAGGTGGCCAAGAAGGCCAATGGCATCCTGGCCTGGATCAGGAATGGTGTGGCCAACAGGTCCAGGGAAGTGATTCTTCCCCTGCGGGTGAGACCACACCTTGAGTACTGTGTCCAGTTCTGGATCCCTCAGTTCAGGAAGGATATTGAGGTGCTGGAGCAGGTCCAGAGAAGAGTAACAAGGCTGGTGAAGGGACTTGAGCACAAGTCCTATGAGGCTGAGGGAACTGGGGTTGTTTAGCCTGGAGAAGAGGAGGCTCAGGAGAGACCTCATCACTCTCCACAACTACCTGAAAGGAGGCTATAGCCAGGTGGGGGTTGATCTCTTCTCCCAGGCAACCAGCAGTAGGACAAGAGGGCATGATCTTAAGGTGTGCCAGGGGAAGTTTAGGTTAGATATTAGGAAGAAATTTTTTACGAAGAGAGTAATCAGCCATTGGAATGGGCTGCCCAGGGAGGTGGTGGATTCACCATTCCTGGAGTTTTTTAAGATGAGACTGGATGTGGCACTTAGTGCCATGGTCTAGTAACCATGGTGGTAGTGGATCAAGGGTTGGACTTGATGGGCCAAATCATCAATTCCAACCCTATTGATTCTATGATTCTATCTCGTATGGTGAGTTATATCAATCTCTACCTGATGATTGGTTTTTTGGCTAGCTTTGATACAGTTGCTTTAATATAATTGTTTTGTTACAGTGCACTATATTACTTTGTTGTATAATACTCTACTAGTAGATTTTTTAGCTTTTACACTGGGTAGTAAATAATTCTGATTAGGATCTTTCATCTGTTCACCTGTTTGTTAATTTGTCATAATAAATAATTCATTTATGTAAACCTTTCTGTTTTGCCATCATTAAAACCTGCGGGATAAAGTGGTTTAATCATACTTCTGTAATTCCTTTAAATTTAAACTGCTAACACAGTCTGAGGTAAGATAGGATTCAGCCACACCTAAACCCTTCCCTGAGAAGGAGTTTAGAAAGCAAGGGAGTCCTTTCTGCACCTCGAGACTCACAGGCAAGGCTTTGCTTTTTAAAGTTTTGTCTAAGCCTTCCACTGTCCTGTGACATGCAACTGGTAAGTGAGCCTACCGGGGGCAGTTCTCCCCTAGACCTGCTCTTTACAAACAAAGACTAGTGGCAGTTGGAGGCCGTCTTGGGCATAGTGACCATGATATGATAGTTTTCGACTCTTGGTGAAGTAAAGAAAGGACCCCCTGCAGTCCAGGAGGAAGTGGTTAGTGACCTGCTAAGCCATTTAGACACTCATAAGTCTATGGGACCGGATAGGATTCATCAGAGAGTACTGAGGAAGCTGGTGGAAGAGCTCACCAAGCCACTCTCCATCATTTACCACCAGTCTTGGTTAACCAGGGAGGTCCCAGAAAACTGAATGTTGGCCAATGTGATGCCCATATAAGGGTCAGAAGGAGGATCTGGGGAACTACATGTCTGTCACCCTGAACTCATGTCCTGGTTACAGAGAAAAAAAAGGGGGTGGTGTTTTTAGCGCTGTTTAATTCCATACCACCCATGCCATCACTGGGTCCACGGTTTCATCAGGAAAATGCCGGGTACCAGAAAAGGGAAGTTGACCATCTTGGCTGAATCTCTTGAGAGTGTTCAGGACCAGGGTCGGAGAGTGTCCTGCACTGGAGAATGTCTGGAGCCATGCCACTGCTGCACCAGAGAGCATCCTGCGCCAGCACTGGAAAACTCTAAGTACAGTCACTCTGCACTGGGTAGCCCCACTAGGAGAGCCCGGACTGCTGCTCAGCACCAGGAGAGCCCCGCCACACTGGGAAAGCTACAGCAGGGTGCAAGTTCTGCCGGGCGAGCACTGCCGAGCACAGCCAAGCACAGCAGTCCTGAAAATTCAGCGGGCAGTGCAATGCAGATGATCTAAGCTCCTGAAGGGTTTGTTTTGTCCTGGTTCTTTGTTGCTTTTCAGACTTGGGGGGGGGGGAATATTAAACTGCGAGGTCTCTCCTCACCATACTGCCTTTGTCTGGAGACCGTGTGGGTGGTGCTATTTTTGGGAAGCGGGTTTTTTTTGTTCCCTGTGATGAATACTGTTTTGTGGGTAAAACACCCTCTCTCTTTTGGATACTTTTTACTATTAACACTGCTGTGGTTATTGTGATTTTAGTAAATTGTCATTCCAACCTATAATCTCTACTTATTGTTCCTCCATCATCAGAAGGGGTGGGGGGAAGGGAGTGGCTTATTTGGGGTTTAGCTCCCTGCTGTTTTTAAAAGCAGTCCACCTCGGTGCTGGCGAAAGTCATAGATCACCTTGAGTGCGATCAGACAGCACAGACGACAACCAATGGATCAGGCCCAGTCAGCACAAAAAGCAGGTCTGTTTGACCCACCTGATTTCCTTTTATGACCAGATGACCTGCCTAGTGGATGAGGAAAGGCTGTGGATGCTACCTGGATTTCAGTAAAGCTTTTAATACTGTCTCCCAAGGCATTCTCCTGGAGAAACTGGCAACCCACAACTTGGACAGGTGCACTGTTTGCTGGGTTAAGAACTGGCTGGATAATTGGGCCCAGAGAGTGGCCGTGAATGGTGCCACATCCAGTTGGAAAATGACCTTGGGGTAAGACAGTCTGAATAATTGCATGATCCAGTTTTGTGGGTACAAAACTGAATGCTTTATTTGACACAACTCTAGCTATATATAGGGTTTTGGGAAAGTGGGATAAGCATTCCATTCATAGTTAGAGGTTAAAGGTCTAGGGAGATATTTTTCTTCAAACAGATAAACAGATATTTCTTTATCACAATTACAACAGGAGATGGGGTAAACACGGTGGTAAAAGGATTTTTGTGGAGACAACAAGTCTGCTTAATTAAAAGATAGTATAAGAATATCAGGTGGTATATGCAAACAAACTTTCCTTGTCTGTGTTTAAATTCCATGGTTTCTGGCTAAGATAATTTCTTATCTCTGCAGTGTCATCTGCCCCAACAACTCCCCTTTTCTTGTTTTCAAGCTGCAAGCTTGAAGCTTCCACGAAACTCCGATTAATCATATGCTGTATACAGGATAGTAAACAGGGAATACAGAGCGTAATACAAAGAAATACAAACAAACTCATTTCTATTACCATAAATGCTTTCTTTAACCAAGGTTCTATACTAAAAATATCGAGCCAACTAAACAAACTAAACCTTGATCATTATTTTCTTTGAACTGAGCTGAAAGTTTCTTCAACTTATCGATGCTTTGATGTATTGATTCCGAATTATCGCTGAGATTCATACAACAAAGTCCTTCAAATTCTTTACACCCATGCCCATGAACCATGTCCATGAGCTTTTCTTACTGAGTCTACATCGGTTAATAAGGCACTAATAGCTGAGCTGGCGGCATTAGTTTCTTTCGCAAACCAACAGCCAAGTCTATCTAAGGAAGTCAAGGCGTGTGCAGTCCCTATGCCTGATATGAGGTTGGCAAAAACTCTTTTTGCTGGGCCCCAAAAGTAGACATTAGAATTACAGTCTGGAGCATATTGGTCCACAAATCTTTTGCTTCTGCTGTATAAGGGTCTATCTGTGGGTAATTTGCTGGAGTGTTAGCTTTCCAAATGTACAAGGCCCACCCTCTGCCTTCCCGGGGATGCCTCTCCAGACTCTTTGTCAACAAATTAAAAATAATCCATCAGGCAAGTCAATCAGATGTGGTTCAGATTTAATGGTAGTTGGGCTGAGTAGTTTACACCAAAGCTGTCATTTTGATAAGCTCCTGGAGGAGACACATCAACTGCCAGTGGATTTTCTGAATGCGGGTCAGTAGGGTAAAAATGAAAACAAAAGGGGGCAGTTAAGCTGCCCATTATATCTATCTCTTGAGATTCTATGGGGAGGGTAGGAAAGAAATATTTATATTCTCCCGTTGGCTGTTTCCCTCTTTGCCCTGATGTATCTGTACATTCTGTCAAGGGTGTATTGTAAGTGTTAATGTAAGAACAATGAGGTATATATGTATTTAAGAAAGCCATCCATTGATTCTTGGAGAGTGGAAGGCCTACCAAGCATGTCCGAAATATATCTGATGGAGTAACTACAGACAGGTACAGTGTGTCAGTTCCAGTCGCATTGGTGAGGGTCACCCAGACATTCTGTTGGCTGGGGATAGTCCAGTCAGGAGGCATTCCTGTCACTAGGAAGATGGTGCAAGATATGGTCGCACAAAACGCGAAGGTACCCGTTGTGGTCCTCGATCTGTGGAAATACAAGCATAACCTTTTCCCCAGATTATCAATGGGTGAGGACCTTGCCAATGCCCTGTGCTCAGGTCTTTAAACAACACTTCAACTTTACCTTCCATCAGGTTGTGTGCTGGAATAAAGTGACATTGAACTGGGGCAGTGTCCAACTAAACAATTTAAAAAATTAAGTACATATAATGTTTTATTTAAACACTCCTAAGGAGTCAACCTTGCACTCCCCCTTTTCTGTTTTTGTAGCGTTTCTTTGAGTGTACGATGTGCACGCTCAGTTACTGCTTGTCCAATAGGGGAGTGTGGGATTCCTGTAACATGCTCAATGCCCCACTGGGCAAAAAACTCACAGGTATGGGCAGATACATAGGAGGGTCCGTTTTCAGTTTTAACCTGTTTGGGAACACCCATATGAGCAAAGACTGTAAGGAAATGGCATTGAACATCACGACTCTTCACCAGAATGAGCTGTGGCAACTAAAAATCCAGGAAAGGTGTCAATAGAGACATGTATCCATTTTAATCTGCCAAAAGATGGTACATGTGTAACATCGGTTTGCCACACTTGAAGTGGTTCTAGCCCTCAGGAATTAACTCCTTCTGGAGTTAAGGGGGTGATTTGTTAACAATCTGGGAAGGATGAAATGATAGACCAGGCTTGGTCAAGTGTAAGGCCAAACTGTTTTTTCAAAGCCTTTGCATTCTGGTGGAAAAAGCTGTGTGACAATTTAGCTTGTCCAAACAATTGGGGTACTATTACAGGTCCTGCAAGCACGTCAGCACACCGGTTGCCCTCTGTCACTGGTCTGGGCAATGCGGTGTGAGAATGCACATGCACTATAAAAAATGGAGATTGTCTGTTATTAACCATGAACATTAACCTTTGAAACAATGCAAACAGTGGTTTGTTACATATTTCTTTGAGATAGGAATGTTCAATGCTCTGGACAATGCCAACCACATATTGAGAGTCTGAAACTATGTTAAGAGGGCCCTGAAACAGCTTTAGGGCATGGACAACTGTGGATAATTCCAGAAGTTGTGGTGACCTGACTACATGGTGTATATCATTTTGCCATACACCATCTTTTTGCAATACCACTACAGCTTTTCCAGTGCATCCAGAGCCATCAGTAAACACAGTTTGAGCATCTGATAAGGGGGTTGGGGACCAATGCGATTTCAGCTTCAAGGGCAAGTGGTTTAGTTGCTGTAAAAAAGAACAGGCAGGTAAGTGAATACTCAATTGCCCATTATAATCGATTATGGCAGTCTGAAAATCCGAACTGGTTTTTTCTAGCCATTTTAAGTTTTCTGTTGTTAAAGGCAAGTATATTGTGTATGGGTCACACCCTGCAAGTTCCCAACATTGAAGCTGTCCTTTCCAGACAATTCGTGAAATCATTTCTGCTTGAGTCATTACAGTTTTTGGAAATTAATGTGCTAGAAAGACCTGTTCCCACAAGCAAAAATCAGAATTGTCTTTAAACAGTTGACCCAAAAGTCCAAAAGGCTGAGCAGGTCCCATTAGGACAACTAAAACTGCTGGTTCATCTAAAAGGCAACAATTGCCTTGACGAGAGTTCAGTTTTTGTTCCACAGCATGCAAGGAAGCGGTTGCTTCTGGCGTTAATTGACGAGAAGTTAAGTCTGAGCATCCCTTTAAGAGGGTAAACAATGGGTGCAATTTATCTGTAGTAATGCCTAACACAGGTCATAGCCAATTGATAACTCCCAGTAATTTCTGCAGGTCATTAAGGGTTTGTATGGATGTTTCTAAGGAAATATGTTGTGGTTGAATTGCTGTTTGTGTTATTTTCCACCCTAAATAATGCCAAGGGGCATCTTGTTAGTTTTTCTCTAGTGCTATTTTTAGACTGCTGCAATTGTGGCTTTCAGCACTAGCGGTGTTAATTCTGTTGTAACTGCACAGATCAAAATATCATCCATATAGTGGTAAATGTAGGCTTCTGGATACTGCTGACATACAGTCGATAATGCTGTGGCTACATATAATTGACAAATGGTTGGACTGCTTATCATTCCCTGAGGCAACACTTTCTAGTGATAATGAGCATAAGGTTCGCTGGCATTTAAAGTTGGCACAGAAAAGGCAAATCACTTTGCATCATTAGGTGTGGCAGACGAAAAAATGCACACTCAGTCGGTTGGCAGGCAGTGAACACTTTATTTACAGCAGGCTTAGTTTTATAGTCTTTTCTTCTGTTCATGCGCAAATATACTATATTTCATTGGTTATGTGTTCTTGTCCATGCTCCTAAACTCGTCTTCTAATAGGTGGTCGACATTCTTTCACGTGCTGGCATATCTCAAAACAACACCTGTTATTTACTGCAGTTCTTTCTCCTTTTCTGCTAACTCATCCTTGATGTTTTCATTCTTTCACAACCTCACAGCTGTAACTGCTCAAATTCAAGGCCTAAGCTGTCTAGAGACCAGTCGTTTCCCACAATTAGGATGTAAAGAAATTGTAAAAAATACAGTCTTTCAAATCGATGATAATTAGTGGTCAATCCTGGGGTAACATAGACGGAGAGGGGAGACCTGGTTGCAGGGCTCCCATGGGTTCAATAACATTGTTAATGCATCTTAAATCATGCAGTAAGCGCCATCTGCCGTTCTTTTTCTGAATCACAAAAACAGAGGAATTCCAGGGACTGGTCATAGGGCATATATGCCCTAAGTTGAGCTGTTCCTTAACAAGCAGTTGAAGTTGTCGCAGCTTTTCCTCTGGAGGAGGACACTGTTCCACCAAGACAGGCTGTTCTGTTCGCCAAGTCAGAACGGGGACTAGCTGCAGCTCAGTGGCCGTTAGGATCATTTTGTGTTGAGTCCAATTCCCCATTGTCCCAAAGCATCTCGACCCCACAGGGTGAGGGGTATATTTAAAACATAAGGACGAACTGTTGCCGAGTGACCTTCAGGACCGGTAATTAAAATTGAGTGCAGACTCTGCTTTGGTATTGTTACCCCTCTGATCCCCCTCACTGCTTCGTCTGGCGCAATGAGTGCCCAAGAGGGGGGCCACACACAAGAAGAAATTACAGTTACGTCGGCTGTGCTGTCTGCTAATCCGTTAATATGTACTGTCACCTTTTCCAATGTCGTAGGGTATCTGTCGAAGGCCTTGGTCCGAAGGGGCAAGAAAGACACACACAAGACACACTAGGATGGTCAGACACTAGGATCAGCCAGAGAGATGTCTGCCTGCTCAGCGCAGCAGGCAGCTTTTTATTAAGTTCTCCCACTTCTACTTTCCCACACACACAACACAAACATATTCCCACAAAAACACCGAGGAATGCCGCACCTGCACTCAGCCACACAACTCAAGACTGTGTCCATGGGAACTATCTAATTAGCTCCACTGTTCCCATGGAAAACAGCCCAACACTTTATAACATTCCAAACCCCTCAAACTTCAGTTATGGGGCTGTGACTTCACCCCACAATTCCCCCCTATTCTGTAGTTGAACAACAGAGACTGCCCGTATCGTATCCTGCAGGGCCCTTTGCATGAACGACACTAGAGAAGGCAGCATCAGCAACACAACTACAACCACCAACTTTTTAGATGTACAAGGCCCCCCTATTGGTTATGCAGGGATTCCTGGCTAGATTCTATCTCCACACAGAAGAAACGCTCCCGTAGGGAGTTGACAAGGTGCACTCACTGCTGGAGTACTCCAAGTCCAATTCTTACCGACACCAGAAGGAACTATTTTTATAGAAAGATGATTCAGGGAACACATCCTGTACCACAGACTCACCACGTGCTCGTTCCATATCATAATCTACACGATGATTAAAATACACACAGTCTTTTACAAACAGTGACCCTAAAATATCTAACTTTTGAAGTGGAGTGCTAACAGACAACACATCATCCCAGCTATCAACATGATCACAACACTCGTGCACAGTATGACGGTCCCGTTTTGATAAGTCACGCCGTCGGACGACATCCTGCACCAGGAGAGATGCTTCCGTGTCACCCAGAGGAACACCAACAAGACAGGTGTGAAATGGCTGCTCTGGATACGCCAGTGATGCATAAAAGGTCGTGTGATTCAGTTCCTTCATTAGAGTCACCCAGATGTTTCGACTATGCCATGGAGTGAACTTTGACAGGTCAGGAACTGCACTGACAACTTCCAGGACCAACAGTAGGACGTACATACCGTGCAGGTATTCAGCGAGGACTATTATCTGTAGAGACAAACATATCCCTTTCCCCAAGTTATCAAGTCATGTGGATCAGACCATTGACCAGAGACAAGTTCTGCATCTGCATGCTGTGCTCTGTCCTCAGCTGTCACAGGGATCACAAGATTATCAGTTTGGAGGAGGTTTTTTGCCAAGCACAGCATATTTTTCCTGAAACTCTAAAAGAAGGTAAATAAAGACAATCGCCAGAGAAGGTCAAAAGGTTTGAGACATACAGAGCTTTGTCTAGCCTAGAGACTGAGGGGGTTATCCCCTCATTCCCCCTTTCTGTTCTTGAAGCAATTGCTTCAGGGCACCATACACTCTCTCCACAATAACGTGTCCTGTAGAAGAATGTGAAATAGCCGTAACATGAGTGATCCTCCACAAAGCAAAGAAATTTTGGACAGATTTACAGACAGAAGACAACTTATTGTTCATCCGCACTTGAGCGGGTGCTCCAGATGTAGCAAAAGCACAATGGAAGTGTTTAATGATGTCATGGCTTTTTTGTCTAGTATGTGCATTAGCAACCACCACATGGGAAAACATATCAGTGGACACATGGACATGCTTTAAATTACCAGATTCATTGACATGAGTGTCATCCGATTGCCACATCTGTAAGGCCTTAAGACCTCGAGGGTTAGTACCAAAATAGATAGGAGTATAGGCATTATGACACTCTGGACAAGAGTATAGGCATTATGACAGTCTGGACAAGAGTATAGGCATCATGACAGTCTGGACAAGAGGCAACAATTAAGCGAACAGTAGAATGAGTCAAACCAAATTGACGTCTGAAAGTTTCTGCACCTTGAAAAAAAAAAACAAACAAACCTAATGAGACAAAACAGCTTGCTGGTGAATGTTAGGAACAAGTCTCAAAGCAACAGCAAAAACGAGCATCTGCTCGGGCATTACCCTCTGTGAAGAAACCTGGCAAAGAGGTATGACTACGAACATGTAGCACAAAATAAAGAACAGGTCTCTGCAAAAGAGTTCTCCAGAGCTCAAACAAAACTTGAAAAATAAGACCTGGAGATGAACAATACAACATCGCCTGATAGAGCTGCTGTAATAAATTAACAACATATGCAGAATCAGTAATAACATTTAAAGACCGATTAGGAAATAACTGAAAAGCAAGAGTTACAGCTCGACGTTCCACAATTTGAGGAGAACCCTTTTGATGAACAATTTGATGTTGCCATCCACATTCTGCTTTCCATGCTACCACAGTTTCACCCGTCTTCCTCGAGCCGTCCGCAAAGACTGTAAGGCCATCAAGGGGCTCTGCACTGCGTAGTGTTTTTGTCCAATTGGAATTTCCCTAAGAAAAAACTTAAGAAGGGGATGTGAAGGGAAATGATAAGAAATTTGGCTGTGGAACCCAGTTAAAGCAGTTTGCAATTCATATTTGTCTCCCAGGCACCATTCAAAGTAACGAGATTGTACAGGTACAACAATATGAGGTGGATTTCTGCCAGTACACTCTACACACCTTTTTCTAGCCTTAATGATGACTTGAGTTATGAGCTCAAACAATCCAGGAGCAGTTTTTGAGCCCAATAAGGCAAAAATAACCACTCTATGATGTGCAGTGGATCAGACCAATGGTCAAACCACTGTACCAATGCCCCAAAAGGAACACTGTGATCTGCAAAAATAAAAAAAAATTAGGCAATTTGAAAATGATCAATTTGTGAAACAAATTTAGAATATAAAACCTGTTCTACTTGCTGGATGGTTTGAACTGCTCTTTTAGTCAGTTCCCTTGGTTTCTGAGGATTGTCAGAATGTTTGAGTAGGTGTACAAGTTTTGAGCTGGCTTCCCGCCAAGTCCCCCGAAACTCGACAACAAGGACCCGCCTCCCAGAGAGGGAAAAGAGGGAAAAAAAAACTAAGCAGCCAAAGCTATAGCAAATATATATATATATATATTTATTTTTTACATATGAGACAGATACACAAAAGGAGAATACCACACACCTCGGGGGGGGGGGGGGGGGGGGGGGAAAAAAAAAAGAAAGACAAAAAGGGGCAAGGACTGAGCAAGTCAAACAGCCAGCTGAAGGCAAACTAGCAGAAATCTCACCACTTCCCTTCGAACAGGCAGAATGACCTGACGCGGTCCTAGGCTCTCCCTCACATGTGGCTGATAATGGCAGTCACTGTAGGCCTCGGTTCCAGATAAACCCAACCGAAACAGGGACCCATCGTTCTCGAACCTCGCCGGAGAGGAAGAGGGCGCGATCCCTCCCACTGGCTTTATTTATACCTCCAGTTACGTAAAGGAATAGCATGGAATACTTCCGTGATCACTTTTCTAGTTCCTTCCTGGTTACAAGTTGGTCTCCAGGAAGGCCTAGGGTGAAACCACCACATTCTCCACCCCTTATTCCATACTATTTCTTTACGTAACACCTATGTTTCACGTTCGCGTATATATATTCACATATACATATACATATACATATATATATATATAGTTCTTGTTGGTCTTTCGGCATAGTCGTCTCGTCGTTGGAAAATCAATGCCGATGTCAGTTCAGTCCAGATCTTTGGTCTCCTCAGTCACCATTACAGTTCTGATTTATGGCTGTTTCATCACTGGACTGTCTCATCACCGGATACCAGCATCGGCTTAGTTCAGGTCTCTCTCTCATCTGGTGACTGGCTTCCTGTAAGAATACAACTTAGGACATACAATCAGTTTTTTCCTAAGGTTAAATTTCCTTGAGGCACACACTGGATGACTCCATCCTTCCTCATTACCCACCACGTATGTCCTGGCCCTTGAGCAAAGACAATCCCACGAATGGGTTTGTCTTGGCCTGAGGCAGGGGTAATCCAAACAGCTTTCCCTAGCATTCCCCTCAAATGGACTGCTGGAACTTTATCTCCATCAACAATGTGAAGGGATTCTGCCTGTGCAGGGCCAACTCGATTGATAGAACCCCTGGTGTTAACTAGTCAGGTAACCTTGGCTAAGTTTTTGTCCCAGTTTTTATAAGTTCCTTCACCTAATGACTTTAGAGTGGTCTTTAATAATCCGTTGTATCTCTCAACCTTCCCAGCAGCTGGTGCATGATAAGGAATGTGGTACACCCATTCGATACCATGTTCCCTCGCCCAAGTGGTAACTAATTTATTTTTGAAATGAGTCCCATTGTCTGACTCAATACGTTCTGGGGTCCCGTGTCTCCATAGGACTTGCTTTTCAAGACCCAGAATGGTATTCCGGGCCGTCGCGTGGGGTACTGAAAAAGTCTCTAACCATCCCGTTGTTGCTTCCACCATGGTAAGTACATAGCACTTACCTTGGCGAGTCTGTGGCAGTTTGATATAATCAACCTGCCATGCCTCTCCATACTTATACTTATTCCATCGTCCACCATACCATAGGGGCTTCAGTCTTTTCGCCTGCTTAATAGCGGCACAAGTCTCACAATCATGGATAACTTCAGAAATGATATCCATGGTTAAATCCACCCCTCGGTCTCGTGCCCATCTGTAGGTGGCATCTCGGCCTTGATGACCGGAAGCATCATGGGCCCATCGAGCTAAGAACAACTCTCCCTTCTGCTGCCAGTCTAGGTCTACTTGTGACACCCCTATCTGTGCAGCTCGGTCCGCTTCTCTGTTGTTATTATGTTCTTCATTATCTCACTTCTTGGACACATGGGCATCTACATGGTGGACTCTCACCTTCAGACTCTTTGCTCTGGCAGCGATGTCCTGCCACAAGTCAGCAGCCCAGATGGGTTTTCCTCCATGCCTCCAGTTCATCTTCTTCCATTGATCTAACCATCCCCATAGAGCATTGGCTATCATCCACGAGTCTGTGTAGAGGTAGAGTCTCGACCATCTTTCTCGTTCGGCGATGTCCAGGGCCAATTGGACGGCTTTGAGCTCTGCAAACTGACTCGACTCGCCTTGACCCTCAACAGCTTCTGCCACTCGTCGAGTGGGACTCCAAACGGCTGCTTTCCACTTCCGGTTCCTTCCTACAATACGGCAAGAGCCATCAGTGAAAAGGGCATAACACCTTTCTTCATCTGGTAGCTGATCAAATGGCGGAGCTTCTTTAGCTCGGCTCACTGGCTCTTCTTCTTCTTCTGCCAGACTGAAGTTCCCACCTTCAGGCCAATTGGTGATAATCTCCAGAATTCCAGGGCGATTCGAGCTTCCCAATCGTACACGCTGCGTAATCAAAGCAATCCACTTGCTCCACGTGGCATCGGTGGCATGATGCGTAGGGGGCACCTTC
>NW_020885030.1:583234-676596 GCF_003945725.1 Corapipo altera
CTCGAGAGTGATCCTGCGTGCTTTCTCAAAGGAAGCAGCAGCGTTATGGATAGTGTGTCTCCAGACCTCCCGGTTGGAGGCCAGAGTAGGCCAGTTATGTTGGTCAATATGACCAAGGTTGAGATGTTGTTTCAGGGAGTCCTTGTATCTCCTCTTCGGGGCTCCTCTCATGTGGCAGCCGGTGACAAGTTCACCATAAAGCAAGATCTTAGGGAGGCGATGATCCTTCATCCTTGAGACAAACCCTGCCCAGCACAGCTGTGTTCTCAGCAACATGGTCTCAATACTTGTGACTGCTGTTTGTTCTAGAACAGATGTATTAGTCACATAATCTGACCAGTGGATGTTTAGGATTGTACGGAGACAGCGTTGATGGAAGCGTTCTAGGGGTCGCAGGTGGTGGCAGTAGATGACCCATGATTCAGATCCATATAAGAGAGTAGACAGCACTATGGCTCTGTAAACACTGATCTTTGTACTTTTCTTCAAGTGTTATTCAGCATGCTGGACATTCGGAGGATAGTTTCTCTAATCAAATGTGCCAAAAGACAGATAGACAGGTCTTTTTATTACACATACTGTTTACATATTCATTAGATATTCTTGCTTGCTTAATACATCTTCATTAGTTTGCTTTACATAGTCACACCCTTATTGGAAATTCTTTTTTAATCCTTCTGGGTCGTCGTTGTTGTCTTGACCTCAGTTCTTGAGCAGGCACATGGTGTTTCACCACCAAAAACTGTAATGTTTGTTCTTTATCGTGTTTGTGTACACAGAGATAAGTTTACATCCTGATTGTTTGAGTTACATCTAATTCTCTAGGACTTCTCTAAGATTATATTGTTCTTTATTAGGGCATTCTGGGATTCTCCGGATTTCTCCTATCAAATCCCCCCTTTTTCTCGAGACTAAATTCCTTAAGGAAATTAGTCTCTTAATATCTATATTTTATTTTATAGCATGAGGCATTCCAACAGCTACAACATTGAATCATGATGTGAGCCAAAATACAAGTGGCAATTATTATGATTATAGCTATAAAGAGCTTCTTTAGCCACCTAAAATCAGGTAACCAGGAGTTCAGGGGATTCCAGATTTCTTGAAAACATAAAGAGATGTCATCTTGAGCTACCTGATGTAAAATTTGGGTTTCTTTCCAAATTTCCTGGACATCTGTAGACCCTCTACCACTTTGGTCAATGTATACACAACAACTGGTGCTAATGACAGTGCATTCTCTTCCTTGTGATTCTAAAAGAAGGTCTAGGTCATTCATTCTTGTAAAACAACTTGTGACAAGCTATTCACTTCTTCCTGTAACAATAATTTCATCCAAGGTACAATTTTCTATATATATTCTATGGTAGCAGAAATGTTTACTATTGTTTTTTCTAATTCACTCGCTCATAGCCAGGGTAAAAACCATCTTACGAAACTGAAATTTAATTGATCACTCTGCTATAGCATTTAAGGTTTGTTTTGTGTGCCCCAAATAGCTTCTTATCCATAATCCTGAGGGCACTTGATCTTTATCAATTACTGTTATACTGGGGACTAAGCCACCTAAAGTACAAATGCCTTTCCAGCCTAGGGGTAACACTTTACAACTTCATCTCCACATATCCAGTACCATCCCGTTCCATTTGGTACTGGTCAAAAATTATTCATTTCCCCAAAATTAAGTATTTGAGTACATTGTGTGTGATTTCTGACAAATGTGTCACTTTCCTTAGTGCAATCTAATTTTCCTATTCCTGTTCCTTTAGGGGCAGTTACATCTTTGTACACATATATGATTATAAGAGATGTTGGTGGGTACTTGCACACTAACTGCTATGTCTACTTTTTGATGAAAGGAAGTGCTTACCCAGAGACTAATATTAATTTCTCCCTAAATTGGAAATGCATAAATGGTTAATGGCTTCATTGTGTTTTCAGGTAAATGAATGCACACCCAAGAATGATTTTTATGCAACACTTGGGTAGCATTTTGTAATAAAACTAGATGTAAATTTTGCTCCCAAGTCAAGACTGAATCAACTATTGTCAGGATAGCAAAACAAGACTTAAACATTTTGTTTCTTCTTAGACAACTGATTAATTACCCAAGGGGTACCTCGGATCTAGGTATTATTTGATTCAATAGTATTTTAGTCACTTCCTTAGCCTGGTTGGTGTGACAAGGAAATGTTTATACTCCCCTTTTCTGGGCAATTCAGTGAAATCAATCTGCCAATATTTGGCACAGTTAGTTCCACTTTCTGGGTCGAAACATCTGAGGGGACTGTCCCCGATTCGATTATCTCATGGTTGGTAGTTACCGCTTATCCAGAGAATCGTTTTCCATTCTGGACAAAGCTGCTCCCATCGGTAAAAAATTCCCAATCAGGACTTTCCAAAGGGCTGTCTCCTAAGTCAGATCTGCTGGAATACACTTCTATAGTCTGTAAGCAATCATGTTCTGGGGTTCCTTTTTTCGTGGCTGTGGGAGTTGACAGATTGCTTCTTTCTGTTCCTGTCCCAGTCTCCGTTGTCCTTGGAGAATTTCGAAACCCAGGTTTGTGGTCTGGACTACTTGTGCTTTTTTTTTGGATACCCTATAATCACTCAGTCCAAGGAAATTCAATAGTGCCACAGTCTGATCCCAACATTGCTGTTTAGCTTCAGTGGCTACCAAAATGTCATCTACATACTGTAATAAGGCTCCAGTAGGGTTTTGATTTCTCCATTCCTCCAGTTCTTTTGCCAATTGATTTCCAAATACCACAGGCCATTTTTAAACCCCTGTGGGAGGACTGTCCAAGTCAACTGTGTTTGGATTTTCCCATTTGAAAGCAAAAAGCTCTTGACTTTCAGAACTTAAAGGGATACAGAAAAAGGTATCTTTCAAATCTAATAGTGTAAACCACTTTAAACTTTCATTTAGGGTAGTTAACCAAGTCTAAGGATTCACTACTACTGGATGTATATCTTCTATTATTTTATTTATAGCTCTAAGGTCCTATACCAACCAGTAATCCCTTTTGTTTGCCTTCTTGAGTGGAAAAATGGGAGCTTTCAATTTAGATTCACATTCTTTTAAAAAGTCAAATTTCATACATTTCTCTACAAAGGGGTAATAAGCCCTTATGACTTCCTATTTTCAAAGGGTATTGTTTTTGCCTTACTGATCCCACTCCAGGTTTCAATTTAATTCTCACTTTAATTCTGACATGGCCACGCTGATCCTCCTAGAGTGAGATGATCATTTTAAGGAACTTGGGGGGACAACCTAAACGTTCCAAAATCTGTTGAGACGTGCCAGTTCATGGGCAATTAGGGCAGAATGACGCTCAGGACGTCCGTTATTCACAGAATCAAGCATGGTTCTGATGTTCCAGCATGCTAGAGTTAATTTGGGTACACCTTTGGAGGCAGGTGTATGCCTTTGTCTTTTGATCTTTGTGCAACTGCATTAGTAGAAGATGTCCGTTGGCCTGCGGTTAACCAACCAGGTGAAGGTGGAGATGGGCTTTGTTTAGGTCACCTTTTCTAGGCCCCTCTCAGGGTGGAGCAAGCAGTGCTGTCCTTGAAAAAGGCTGTATGGTCGTTCAGGGTGCTGCCCCAAGAGACTGTCATCTCCGGTCAGCCTCAAATGGTCAATATCCTGAACTGCCTGCATGCAGGGTTGGGTCTGCGGCTTCCAGTGCACCTTTCACCTGCTGTTTCAACCCTTGCCCATTGCTACAGGGCTTTGCAAATGTGGGTAAGGCCTTCAAGCCTGCACAATGGATTTTTTAGGTGAGATGCAGTATGTGCGGAACTGAACCCACCCTTTAATCCTGAGGTTCATCTGCCAGGGTGGAGCGAGATTGGACGCTGGTAGCGAGGTCCTCAGAACATAGGTTTAATTAGAATGACCTTCTCTTAGATGGATGACCTTAACAGAGCTAAATCAGCTCCATCTGCCCGGGTTTGGGATTAGAGTTGTCCTTCTCCTAGGATGACTGCCAGAAGGCTAACGAGCTCATCCTGCATAAGGATGTATTGTATCTGACCCTACGGTTTTGACTTGTCTGGCATGGGCGACCCTACCAAAGGCATGTACCATCGCCAGCATAGCTCGCAACCACATAGGGGTACACAGGCTTCATTCCTATTAGAACGATTAGGGTAAGTTGTCGAGGACCAGGAATCGGAACGATTCCAGAAATGGAAAAATATGTACAGCGATTGAATGGACTTCACACGTTGTGTGTTTCCCCTGAATTTGTATCTTCCGGGCATGTCCCGGCCTGCTCACCTCCCTGCACCTCTGTCTTCTCTGCCGACTGGCTGGAGAAGCTGCGGCAGGAGACAGCCCCCATTTGCCCTTTCCTCCCCTGGTCCCTCCTGCGCTCCCCCCCCCTTTTGCCCACGGCTCAATCCTGGTTTGTCCCCCCGTCTGTCTGTCTCCTGCTCCACCCTATGTTCTGGCCCTTTCCCTCCGGATAAAAACCCCGTGCGCACGCTGGATTAAAGATTCTACCTGCACCCCACCTTTGTGTCTGGGATCCGTGCCGTGTCGCGGCCCCATTCCCCTCCCCCGCTCGGACCGCGGCACATGGCTCCCAACGTGCGGCGAAGGTAGAGGTTTTTATCTCAAAAAGCCTCCCATACGCCACGAGGGCTCAGACGACTCGGAGAGAGGCGTTTGTCCCGCTGGTCCTTCCCGGCTGAACTCCAGAATCACGGCAAGGCGGCCACAGCACCAACAAAAGGTGAGCACCGGGAAAACCCCTAATCCCATCTCCCACCCTCACAAACTTAAAAAAAAAAAAAAAAAAAAAAAATGGGCCTCTCGCTATCTACCTCTCAAAAATTCGTGTACCGCAAGCTTAAAGACTTTATTTTGGAAAACGGACATCCTCTAGATCAAAAGTCTGCTAAAGCCCTCGCTAAATGGCTTGAAAAGCGAGGGGAGACGGTCTCTGACAGCATGTCCCTAAAAGACTGGGAGAAAATTGGATACAATATCTGGAGAGCGAAAGAGAGGGGAGACAAAACCGCTACTGAGGCATTAATCGCCTGGAGATTGATTCTGATGATGATACAGCATCAGTTGATGAGTTCCAATGAAAATCTCCAAGAATCTGAGCAAAAATCCAAGCCCCCATCCCCAAAAACGGACAAGTCCCGAGGGTCCCGGAGCGGCGGGGGGGCGGGGGAGAGCGCGGACGGCGGGAGGGAGAAACAAAGCCCGGAATACCAGCGGTTCTTGCATCATGGCGTCGGCGAGCTAAGCGGCCGCGCGGGCGAAACCCAGGAGAGCGGGGAGCGAGCGCGGGAGCGGGCACGGCGTGGAGAAACAGCATGCAAAGATTTTGCCCGTCTCCCGCCGGCACAGCCGCCCTACGCCACCGGCACGACCACAGACCCTCCCACCAGAACGCCCTCTCCCTCCAGCGCCGCCTCTACCCCCACGCCATCACCCTCCCGGGGTAGACAAAAACTAAGGGGCAGGGCCAGAGCCTCTTCCGACGATAACACCCGGAATGATGGCCACACCCATGAAGCCTTTGTTACCGAGGCTCCCGGCAGTTGCAGGGTGGCAAATGCCTCTCTTCCATGCAACGATATTTGGAAAGCTTTCCGGACAGAAGCCGCACAGGCTAATGATGATGAGTTTTTAAAAGCTTTTCCAATTTATCTAGAGGAAGGTCGTGCCCCTGAGTGGCGTCCGGTGTCTTATCCTATGTTAAAGGACATCAAAAAAATGATTGTACAGTACGGCTTGGGGTCACCTTATACTGTTGGACTTTTTGAATCGTTTTTTCTCGCCTGCCGTTTAATACCTTATGATATCAAAGCGGTAATTAATGGACTGTTATCGACTGTGCAGGCATCCGTTTTTGAAGCGGAATGGAAACGTCTTATAGTTAAATATGTCAATGAAAAGATGGAAAGACGTGGTATTCCTGTAAACAATGCTATTGATATGCTGTATGGAGAGGGCAACTATGCGAGCCGACAAGACCAGGCTCGTGTAGATTTAAAATACCTGGATATTACAAAAGATCTGGCAATGGAGGCCTTTAAAAAAGTTGCTGATGCATATGTCCAGACACCCTCCTTCACCCTAATTCATCAGGGCTCAACAGAACCTTTTGTGGACTTTATAACCCGGCTAAGGGAAGCTATAACACGACAGGTCCAGCAAAAAGAAAGCCAAGACATTTTGTTTAATAAACTTGTGATTGAAAAGGCTAACGAAGATTGCCAACAAACCTTAAAAATGCTAAAAGATCCCACACTCCTGGAGATGATAGAAACTTGTAAGAATGTGGGGTCTAATTCTCATAAAGCAAGACTAATAGCTGAAGCTTTGGCTGGACCACAAACCTGTTTTCACTGTGGTGAGACAGGACATATAAAAAAGAACTGTCCACAATTAGTTACAAAGATGGAGCTTCCAAAGACGCCGTGCAAACGGTGCGGAAAAGGCAGACACTGGACAAAAGCTTGCAGGTCTCTTACTAACATCTATGGAGAACTGCTGCCTCCTAAAAAGTCACCAGACTTAAAGAGAAAAGTGACTTTTAATTCAATGCCAGATCTTAAACAGTGCACCTGTGAGCTGTCAAGAAACAAGGCAGCACCCCCTCAACCGCGTTCCATCCTGCGTAGCCCATCCCTTCAGCAAGTGCCAGGAAACCACAGCAATCCCTGCAATTCCCTTATTATGTGATCCCAATCCTAAATTCTCCCTTCTAACATGTTCTGCTTATTTTCCAGGATCTCTTAGTCCACAGAAGACCACTATCACTAAGCTTTTAGACACCATGGAGCAGTGGCATCTCGGACTGGAAACAATTTTTAGGGGGGGAGTCACTCAGCAAATGCAGCTGTCCACTCGTTTTGAAATTTTGCTTCTCCTGTTTGTGTTGCTATTAACCATCTCTTGTGTCACAGCATGCTGCAGGAAGACCATCACGAAAAATATCTTTTTAGCTGTGCCTGATTTAAATAACAGAGGGCGAGATGTCGAGGACCAGGAATCGGAACGATTCCAGAAATGGAAAAATATGTACAGCGATTGAATGGACTTCACACGTTGTGTGTTTCCCCTGAATTTGTATCTTCCGGGCATGTCCCGGCCTGCTCACCTCCCTGCACCTCTGTCTTCTCTGCCGACTGGCTGGAGAAGCTGCGGCAGGAGACAGCCCCCATTTGCCCTTTCCTCCCCTGGTCCCTCCTGCGCTCCCCCCCCCTTTTGCCCACGGCTCAATCCTGGTTTGTCCCCCCGTCTGTCTGTCTCCTGCTCCACCCTATGTTCTGGCCCTTTCCCTCCGGATAAAAACCCCGTGCGCACGCTGGATTAAAGATTCTACCTGCACCCCACCTTTGTGTCTGGGATCCGTGCCGTGTCGCGGCCCCATTCCCCTCCCCCGCTCGGACCGCGGCAGCAAGTCTTTCACTTCCTACTTTTCTATCACCTATTATATACAATCCCAAGGAAATACCCAGGAACAACCCTTTGTCCTGACCACCCTTTCAGGATGTAACAAAACAAATATATCCAGAACATGCTGAACCTGGGCAGTAGCCACAGGTGAGCCAGGAACAAACAAAAAAACAAACTGTTCTGGCCCTCGTACCCACCCAAGACTGGGGTGCCTTTCAAGGCACCAGCCCAGTCGGGACCCCCATCACTCCAAAAGAACCCATTATTCACCCTGACCTTATCCTCCCTCCACTGTGTTACCACATATCTACAGGTGCACTGTTCACCTGCGACATTTCATGCAGGGTTGCCCCGTCCACCCTCCCGCCAGTCTGAGGACCCCCATGGCCTGCCTGACACCCTTCCCCTCCCCCAAACCTGGAATGGCAAACCTCAGTGTACTCTGAAGCTCCCCTCTCCTCTCCCTCGAGGGCACAGTACCTGCCAGCGAGGTTCCCCCTCCTTTCTCCCGCCGGGGCCTGGGCAGGGGGCACCCGCGACTGTGCCGCGGCAGCTTCCAGGGTCCCTGGCGCGCTTTATACATATACAGTAATTTTACTTTTGCTCCATAGTACTTTAAAATTTCTACTTATTACTTCATTGTAAGTTGTTTTTGCTTTAGCATGTGTGCCTATGCTTTGTATTATTATTATTACTACACAGTTTAAGTGTGCTTTTTTTGCAGTTAGACCCTATTCCAGACACAGTGAATCCCGTAAATTGTCACAAACATGTATTTATAAATGGGTTATTTCATGAACTGTTAGAGTGGGTCTGTTTTTAGGTGCTGACAGTTTCATCAACAGCGAAATAACTCATAGGAGAAACCTGCTGAGGGGTTTTTCTACTGTTTTTAAGTGCAGTCCCTATATATAAAAGGCATCAAATGTCCTGTCCGTCTCGGCAAATCTGTTAAGTGAAGGGTCTCATTAGGTGAGACGTTAACGGACTGGTTTGGACATTAAAAGGTTTTGATTTCCTGGGGGACACTGATAGCCAAAAAAATAAATTAATACAGGTTGGACAGAAAGTTTTTCTTTTCTACCCCTTTTCACATGACACTTATATTGCTTCAACATCTAATACTTCTTAAATTCTTAGTATTTCTAGCTGTAGGAAATACAAGTTGTAGTATGTGATCCTGATTCTCAAAGTGGCACCATAGTTCTAGATATTAACATCATCCTCTCCCTCCATAGAAATGTTTGCAGCATCACTTGTGGATTTATGATATCAGTTTCCATCCCACTTTGCCTAAGAGTTTATATTCTGCTGTGTTGATAATCAAAGAAGATAAGAATGAAAATGTAGAAAATTGTATGGGGAAATCAAGTGGAAACCTGGCAGAAGCATTTCTAGGTTGGCAGCAGCTTAATAAATATGTGAACTGTTTAACATAGTGATATTCTTAAGCACTCAAGAATTACTTGTAAGCATGTAATGTCTAGGTATATATTGTTGTTAGAATGAAGGTGGGGGCAGATGGGGATGTAGTGACATTTTAGGTTATACTATCCCTAATTCTTAAATCCTCAAACTCTTCAACCTCTAGTCACTCTCGCCTTAGGAGACCACAGAGAAAAAAGACTCCAGGTCAATTTAGTGCATAAGATAAGATAAAGAGAGTAGGTCCTTTAATCTCAGGCCTGAGGCTCAGGGAATATATACGACATACACCGCTAGACAGTGGTTCTATGATTTTATAATAAGGTCCATCCAATCCCAGATTTATCCACCCCCAGTTCTGCCCCCTGACATACCCCTTCGGGAATTGGGTTTGGGGTCTTTGGGACCCCTTCTTCCTCATCTTCATCTTCTTTGCCGCACGCACAGTCCTTGGCGTTCCTCCAAAGTTCTGGGCTTGAAGGTTGCTCTGTCTACGTGATATCTTCTGGTCCAGGCCTTAGTTTTTTTTTCTGCAATTCTACCTTGAAAAGAAGACTAAACACGCTAACAGAATTTAGAGGGATTCATATGGAATGGGGTAACAGAGTTGGGTATGTGTAACTACTATGTTAAGTGTTGCCGTGGGATTTATGGTGCTGAAAAAATCTCCGGAGCAGTTAATTAGGGGTGAGATAAGAAAGGGTTTATTATGCCAAGGCAGTAGATGTTACAAGACGCGCGCCCCTGTGCTCGAGAGGTTACATTTTATAATACCATCTATCCAATCCCAAATGTGTCCACCCTGTGGCCTTTGCTCTGGACCGCCCCAGGGTCCACCCCCTGAAAATGGGTCTGGGGTGCATTTCGGGACCACCTACTTCATCACCTTCACCATCATCAGAGCACAAAGGGTACATAGTTACCTAATTCTTGACTTCATTTTGTTGTTCAGGCCCTGATATGCTGTTCTGCCAACAATCTAGGCCTTGCCTTGACAAAAGACTAAACATTTCTGCTAGATTCAGGAGTAGGGGTGATATAGGGAGCATAGAATGGGGTAAGAGGGTTAAGGAATGTGTAAACAAGGGTACTAGAGGGAAAGGGACAAGGGACAAAGGAGGGAGGGTTACTGCTTTTAGAATCTACTTATAAAACTTATAAGGTTTACCAATATTAGAAAAATAAAAAACCATTAGGGGCTTAAGGCATCATAAGGGTAAGGGATATAATACAGCTACATTCAAATCTACATTTGTTACACAACTACTTCTAAAATCTACAAAAATTAAAAAAAACCGAAAAGCTCTGAGGCATCAGTCCCCCCTTTAGAGATGGACAAAACTCAATCTTGTTCAACCTCTACCTCCTATACTTAATGTTATTCCGGTAAGATGACTAACACCTACAACACTAACCATACAATAAGCTATTATGCAGATCTAACACTATATACAACTAACATGAATAGCTGTTTTATCCAGGTTCAGGTTTGGTAACCATGAAGTAAGTTTATAGAAGATATCTCTGTAAACCTAATGAGACATTCTCAGGAATTGCCCAATGTAGGATTTAAACTTGTAGCCAAATTTTAAACAAATCTATAGTGCAAATACAGTACTCACTTTCATGAAGAATATTGGGTGCATTTTACTAAAGCCAAATGTAAATTTCGTTCCTAAACCTAATCCATAGTTACTGGTGGTATTAGATAATACACACAGAAAAATAGTTCAAACATAATTTTAACAGTTTGTAACAGTTTCTGTTGTTCCACTTTTCTCAGTCACAGATCTATAGGCCAGTTAGGAGCTTACCAGCTCCCAGGCACTGCCAGCAGCTCATCCCAGAGGACTTACACTCTCCGGACAGATTCCAGGCCTGTCTGGGGGGACAGGCCTCCCTGACACAGTCTGCCCCAGACTACAGTCAATCATCTTTATCTCATGGAGTGGTAGTGCAGGTACCTCTTGCCTCCACAGATAAAAGCATCCTCATGTATTGGGTTAGGTGCACTCATGTATATGGTTTCTTGTTAGATTGATTCTGAAAATGGGGTATTTGCTTTTGAAAGGAAACACTACTCTTCTATAATTCCTTGATTTTGATATTAATGTGCACTGATCAGGTAACATTGGCTGTTTTCTTAACCTACCTGCAGAGGTGATTGTCTCCATCATATGTAACTGCAGAATAAACATGCCTCAACACCAGTAGGTCATCTTGAGAGGCAGAGGGTGGAAAGAAAATCTGATTCTTCATTTATGCATGCTGTGGTGAAGTAACAGTCTTCCAAGGTTTTGATGCATTTATTGCTTTAAACTCAAAGTAGTGTTTTATAACTTGCTTGGTCTCTGTAGTCATGTTTGTTTGATGCTTCCATTCACAACTCCATGCTGTTAGCTGGCCACAGTGCTGCACTGAAAAATTCTGGTTTTAATCTTGCAGTTTCCAAGCCTGTCCTGAGACTGTGTTCATAACAGACATTTATGGAAGTTTCAGCTGCTGGGAGTTACTCTGAAATTCTGCTGCAGGTTTAGGGGGCTCTGTTTAAATGTAGGTTTTTCTGTTTCTTTGGGATGAAATGGTGCCCCAAGCCTTAGTGACTATATAATTTCTAAACTGAAGTTTATTTCCTTTAGATGGAGTACTATTTACATATAATGTGTTTATTTTTAACAACTTGGGACTGAGGATTTGAAACAAGAAAATGTGATAATTTAACTGGGAATCTTATTCTCAAAGTCTGCACACATGACCCTGCCATGCTCCAAAATGTTTAAGAATCAACTTGCAATCCAGCTATCTATTTTTCTGATTTAAAAAAAAAGTTTCCATAACTCCTTTTGAATTAAAAATTTAGAGTTTCATGTAGAAGGTTAGGCACCTTCAGTAATGCTCTAGGATCAGGAATTAGACCTCCTTCAACAGAAGTAGGTTTTTTCTTTATAGTTGCTTTCTAATAATTTAAATAATCTTAAATACTTATTTATTCTGAATTCTTTTTTTCTACTGGGCTTGTTAAGGTTACTTGCTTGTTCATCAGTGTCTGGATTCTTTTGTATTAGATCAAATTTGCAATATTTAGGCACAATGCTGCAGGCATCTCAATAGACTTGGCAGTCAATGAGTCTAGTGACACGGGCAGAGTTGTTCATTAAGTCAGTGTCTTATGCAATCACAGTCTTACTTATAGGGGACTCTTTAAGTATTAAAAGCTAATTTGAAAACAAAGAAAACTGCTGCTACAGGGGGGGCTTCTGTGAGAAGCTGCTAGAAGCTTCCCCTATGTCCGATAGAACCAATGCCAGTTAGTTCCACAACAGACCCACTGCTGGCCAAGGTTGAGTCAATCAGCGACGGTGGTAGCACCCCTGTGATAACATATTTAAGAAGGGGGAAGAAGTTACTCCATGGAAGGAATTGTGGCCAGAGAGGAGTGAGAATATATGAGAGAAACAACTCTACAGACACAAAGGTCAATGAAGAAGGAGGGGGAGGAGGTACTCCAGGCACTGGAGCAGGGATTCCCCTGATGCACCCTGTAGTGAAGACTATGGTGAGGCAGGCTGTCCTCCTGCACCCCATGGAGGTCCACAGTAGAGCAACAGATATCCACTTGCAGCCCGTGGAGGACCCCTCATCGGAGCAGGTGCATGCCTGAAGGAGGTTGTGACCCTGTGGAGCAGGTTTGCTGGCAGAACCTGTGGACCCTTGGACAGAGGAGCCCACATTATAACAGGTTTGCTGGCAGGACTTGTGACCCCATGGTGGACCCACACTAGAGCAGTTCATTCCTGAAGGGCTGCACTCTGTGGAAAGGACCCACACTGGAGTAGTTTGTAAAAAACTGTAGCGTGTGGGAAGGACTCACGTCAGAGAAGTTCATGGAGGGCTGTCTCCCATGGGATGGACCGCACATTGGAGCAGGAGAAGGAAGCAGTGGCAGAAACATGATGAACAGACTGCAACCCCTGTGCCCCTGCACCGCTGGGGGGAGGAGGTAGAGAATTGGGAATAAAATTAAGCCTGGGAGTCAGGGAGGGGTAGGGAGAAGATGTTTTTAAGATTTGTTTTAGTTCTCATTACCCTACTCAGATTTCATTGGTAATAATTTCAATTACTTTCCCCAAGTCAATTCCTTTTTGCCTATGACAGTAATTGGTGAGTGATCTCTCCCTATCCTTTTCTCAACTCATGAACCTTTTGTTATATTTCCTCTCCCTTGTCCAGTTGAGGAGGGGGAGTGATAAAACAGCTTTGGTGGGCACCTGGCATCTAGCCAAGGTCATACCACTACACTGCCTTTTACTTTTTTATCTTGAAATGCTTTTTTTTTTTAAATTGGAGCTAGTAGGGCTGGTTCCTCTCACTTAACCCTGTCTTGCCCAACTACTTTTGAAAATTAAAAGTCCTGAGACCAGCTGTGGTTTGTGAACTTTGATTCGGCTCATACAGCTGCATATATTTAGAGTTGGTTCATACAGTATTGTTCTTCTACTCGGTTTGTGAAGGCTGATCTTAAGCAGACTTTGGAGCATAAAGTTTTGAGTTATTGACAGAAATATTTTCTGATTTAATTTGGAATTCTAAATTATTACTTTGAAATGAAGGTCAGATTGCAGAAGGCAGACCATAACTTTATATCAATAAATCTGTCTGGTTTGATGTTTTGGTGCTTTCTGCAACTTCCTGTGTAACTTAAAAGGGTTGTGTATGTTGACACTTTGTACCATTTCAGTTGGTTTATAGTCTAAAAATCCAAAACTTTTCTTTCTCATAATGTAACTATAACATAGTTTTCTTAAAAAAAAACAAACACAAAAACCCACAAATAAAAAACCTAACCCAAAAATTTCTTTGCACTTTTCTCTTAGAACAGATTCAGATCAGCAAATTAGACAAAGATGACACAAAACCCTAGCTTTTCAAAGACCAGGTTATGCAACGACCTGACAAAGATACAAACTGACAGAGAGCAGAAAACCATTTGTGCATGGTTGAACTGAACATGCTGTAGGATCTGTTTCTTTAATTTTGATATAAAACCAGTAGAGAGATTGTGTTTCCGAAAATTATTTACCTTGGTAAAGTAGGGGACATAAGAGTGAATGGAATGCAGTGAGCCCGGAGCCTAAGTTATGAAGAAAACAGACATCATTTCTCCTCATTTAAGCAAATAGAAAAAGGAAATTATGGAGTGATGAGTCACTATCCCATTTGGTAAATGTATTTGCGGTTCAAACCAGAGTGCTTGGGTTCATTCAAAAAAGCACTGAGTGTAAGCCTCCTGCTGGAGTTGTCAGAACTGCCCTGGAGCCATGAACAAGTCAGTTGCTTTTGACTTGCAATGAGAAATGGGGCAGATTCCTGCCAAGGGCCCTCACCAGCTACTCATGGTCATGTTTCTCAGTGTACAAGGCAAATTTCGAACTGCCAAATTAGTGCATGCATATGAAAACAATATTCTTACCACCTGCTTTATTGCTAATGAAAACAAAGATTTTGCAAGCTGCATTAAAGTAAGGCAGAGCATTTTTTTCTCACAGTGTAGGAGTCGGGTTTTAGGAAGGATGCCAGAGGGGCATCCTGGGAAATGAAGTCCCGAAGTATTCCCATGCACATAGACAGTGAGATACCCCATGGTGGTTGGTCAAGGGAGTCACATGTTGTTTTGAGGTGCATATAAAAGGTGTTGTCTCATTTGAATAAATGGATTTGGTTGCTGAACCCCCAACCAACTGGGTCTGTATGGGTTTATTTATTTATTATATTAATAAACCATATCACAGTGCTTAAGATCAGGATAATGCTAACTAAGAAAGTATTTGTAAGCACCACAGGGAACAGAGCTATGCTTGTAAATGCTAGTTCAAATTGCAAAATAATGGTGGACATGGGTGAGTTCATGGTGGTTGCATGGCCCCACCTGCTGGTAGAAGAGGAAGGAGCTGCAAAACCAGTATCTTCCATATTGTGTTTTATTTCTGATGGGATAAGATTAAAGGTGAGAGAGAACTTTTGAGAAAAATATTTTAATTAACCAATTGTCATTTCTGGGAAAAATATACTACTTTGGGCACACAGAACCTCCTTTTGATTCTCAAGGATGATCTCTGTTGGAGAATAGAGATCATATATGAACAATTTCCTTTGCATTTCTGTGAGCCTTGCCCTGGCATAACTGGGTGTGAACAGTGTAGAAGCTGCATAGCTAATATGGCTACAGGCTTTAAAGTTAGAACAAAGAAGGCTTTTTGCCAAGGTCAAGGAGGAGTTTTTGGGAGGTGAACAAGTTTTCTCATCTCTTATGGACACCTGCTATGGTCCAATTAACACTGGACAACAAAGTAGGTTTTCCTTATGTATCCAATGCTGTGTGAAGAAGAATCACACATCTGAGCGTAATTTACAGTATATAAGGTGTCTTTCTTCTAATAAAGCGGACATTTTGCCGACCAAATTGACCTGTGAGTGGTCTGTCCGTGCCTCTCCACCGATAGATCTCAACCCTGAAAAGGTTTGTGTGGCTGAAATGCATTTTTCCCCAACTATATCAATGTCTAAAAAAAAAATAAATCTGACTTTTCCTCACTCATTTTGCTTTAAGAAAGTGAAAGAAGCAAGCACTAATATCTTGATGCTGTAAGAAATATTTGTCTATTTTGTATTGCACCAATTTTAATATGCCTTTTTATAGTCACAACAATGGTATTATGTTGAGTGATTTTGCTTACCTTTCTTTAGCCTTCTGTAATACTGGTTCAGTCTGTTAATACCTCCTGCTGACATGAAAGTGCCTGGGACAGTTTTAAAGCAAGGCAAAGGTGAAGTAGCCTGCTCTTCTCCCTTGGAATCAGCTTGATCTGTTCCTGTAGCTGTTATCCAGGAATAGTTGGGGAAAAAATCCAACTGATTAACAAATAGTTCTTACTTAGGTTTGCATATGATAACATCAGTTTGTGAGCTTCAGCAACACATGGTGCTAAGTACTTGCCAAGAATGGATCATTCTAAACTCCGATCAAATAACTGTGCCCACTTAAATAGTTGTGTGATGCCATATAAACATACAGATTTTCTTGTGTGAAGGAACATGTGTTGTAACTGAAACTGGTTGTGCACTCTTTCACGTTTGTGTCTTGCTCCAAAGCTGCTTCCCATGATGAATATACACAAAATCAATCTGAAGGCTAGAATATTAAGAACTGCTTTATTTTCACAGCTAAAAATGACAAGGGGAATTACAGAATGTTAAAGAAATATTTATTTCAACTGGAGAAGTATTTTAAGTGCTGAGAATACTTTGGTGAGAATCCAGGTACTTATGATAATTTAAATAGAATTTTAGGCTTTAAAAAAAAAGTAAGAACTGTTGTTAATACTTACTAACTTATATTCATGCTTTAGACAAAGTATGTCTAAAATGCAATCCTATTTTGTGTGTTCATAGAATGTCGAGGGATTGGAATGGACCATAAAGATCATCTAGTCCCAACCCCCCCTGCCATATGCAGGGGGCCCTCCCACTGGACCAGGTTGCTTAAGGCCTTATCCAACCTGGCCTTGAACACTGCCAGGGTAGGAGCATCCACAACTTCCCTGGGCAACCCATGCCAGTGTCTCACCACCCTCACAGTAAAAAATTTCTTCTTAATATCTAACCTAAATTTCCCCTCTTTCAATTTGTACCCATTACTCCTTGTCCTATCACTACAGTTCCTGATGAAAAGTTCCTCTCTGGCTTCCCTGTAGGCCCCCTTCAGATACTGGAAGGCTGCTATGAGGTTTCCATGCAACCTTCTCAAGGTTGAACAGCCCCAACTTTCTCAGCCTGTGTTTGTAGGGGAGGTGCTCCAGTCCTCTTATCAACTTTGTGACCCTCCTCTGGACTTACTCCAACAGTTTCATATCCTTTTTATCGTGGGGACACAAGAACTGTACACAGTAGTCCAGGTGGGGTCTCACAAGAAAAGAGTAGAGGGGCAGAATCACCTCCTTTGACCTGCTGACCATACTCCTTTGGATGCAGCCCAGGATTCAGTTGGCTTTCTGAGCTGCGAGTGCACACTGCACTCATGTTGAGTTTTTCATCAACCATCACCCTGAAGTCTTTCTCTGCAGGACAGCTCTCAATCACTTCTCTGCCCAACCTGTAAGTGTGCCTGGGATTGCCACGACCCACTTCACCAAAATTCAGAGCCCAATGTCTGAAGGTCCCACCACCTATTGCTTTCAATGTGGTTTTTAACAGTTGTTATAGGTTAGAAATCCAGGAGAATTTTTTCTTCCCCCTGCCCCCCACTGTAGGAAAGACAGAGTTTGAATGGAAAGGGGGAAGGGAATCAATTAACTTTACAAAAGAACTAACTGACCAGACCGCATTCCTAATAGATGGCACCATTGGAGGTTGGGGGGAGAGGGGAGGAGTTTTGGGAGGGGGTGGCTGGGCTCTTCTCAGAAGGGGAGAGGTCAGATGACTGAGTTCTCTCCCTCGGACGGAGAGAAGGCCTGGAGGCTGGAGGTCTGTCTTTCTGGTTTCTCGTCCTGGTCAACCCTGACTGCTGACCTCAACTTGCCTGTGAGTTGTCTTTTGTCTCCAGCCCAGACCTGCTGCATTTTCATCAGAGTCTCTGTGCTTACTGGGAGAAAAGGAGGAACTTTGAAACACCATCATCTGTGAACAACAGTGAGTCCCGTGGGGGTTGGACTGCTTTTCCTCCTGCCCTTCTTCCATTGGGGGAAGGGTCTCTGTTTTCTTTTCGGCTTCTCCCGTGATCCGAAACCACCCCCCCAGACCCCCTTCCAGCGCGGTGACCACCAGAGCCCGACAACGCCCCCTGCAGGCTCTACACCTCCAGTGATCCAACAGCGCTCCCGGCCAACTGTGATTAGAACTATGCTAAAGGACAGAGAAGTATTCATTCAGACCTTTTTTTTGGTTTTTTTTCCTTTTGTTTGAAGGGGACTTTTTCTGGGCACTGGACTATTGCCTAGTTTTTTTGTGTTCTGTTACTGTTCTTGCCAACATACATATATCTTTTAATAAAGGGTTGTTATTTCTTCTTGTTTTTTTCCACACTTCCTCGATTAAAGTCCCTTAATTTTGAATTCACAATTGCTGAGAGAGAGGAGTTTGGTTTGTCTCATAACTCATCCTCTTTAGTAAACTTTCCAGTCTCTTCAAACTGAGACAACAGTCCATTGTACTGTTCAATTTTCCCAGTTGTTGGTGCATGATAGGGAATATGATATACTCGCTCAATATCGTACTCTCTGACCACGATGTTTATGAGGCTTTTCTTGAAATGAGTCCCATTGTCCTACTCAATTCTTTCCATGTCGCCATATGACTTGTTTTTCAAGGCCCAAGATTGTATTCCGGGCAGTGGCATGAGGCACAGGGTGTGTCTCCAGCCATTTAGTGGTTGCTTCCACCACTGTCAGCATATAGCACTTACCTTGGTGTTTTTTCAGGAGTGTGATGTTGTAACCTGAAGAGACCGCAGAGAAAAAGACTCCAGACCAATTTAGTGTAAAAGATAAGATAAAAAGAGGGGATCCTTTAATCAGGCCTCAGTCCCAGGGGAATACACACCATGAGCGTGCACACCCAGAGAGTGGTTCTATGGTTTTATAATGAGGTCCATCCAATCCCAGAACTATCCACCTGTGGTGGTTTGAAAAAAAAACCTTTCCCCTGAGGTTTGTAATAGTTTGCCCCAGAAATGATGTTTTTAATACTGGACCAATTAAAACTTTATGCGCTCTTGCAGAAATTACATGCTCACAAAAACAGAAAAGAAGAGGTTAATTTTGACTGTGTGACTAGAAGCAGTAGCAGCCATGCTTTGAACGTGCAGCGTAGGGCCGAGAGGGGCCCCTGCACCCCCCCCAACTGCTAACCGGGGACCAGGAGCAACCAACCATGGAGCACTCCCTTAAACCAGTGGGACCCCGAAAGATCAGGAAGGCCCCTGGGTTGCATTTTCTTCCCTATCGCAGTGACGGGGAGGAAAACGATAGCGAAGTGTCCAATCGATCAAGTGGAGGGCTGTAACCGGCGGACAGACACAGCGCTGGAACTGAACCAGCGAGGGGTGGTCGGAGCAAGTTGAACTGTTTAACCATGGACCCTGAGGTGGAGGTAGTCACAGAGTAAACTTCTGCAGAGGAGTAGACCGAGCTATCAGAGGCCCCTGCAAAGGAGCGGCAGCACCAGTGAATCGGTTGGAATCAATTCTAGGGTAAGAACTAAACTAAGAACCCTCAAAACTCTTTGACCCCGGGGAGGAGGGGTGAAAATCCTGAAGAAATCCCCCGAAAGCTGGGGCTCGTGGGTTGGGACCTTCGCAGAGCAAAACCAGGGGATAAAGACTTTAAACATTGACCCCTAGCACTTGGTGCGGCAGACGTGGTAACACGAGTGTTCCCCGAAATCTACAGTAATACCCTCAAAACAGGGTGGTCGAGGAGCCAAGAAAAGACTTTTTCTCCTTTCTTCCTGGACTCTTTTTGAAAGAAAGGAGGCACTTAATCTAATGTAATATATTGCTTTACCATAGAAGAGATAGTGAAGTTGTTACATATATATATATGTGTATAATAAATTGTGAATATTTCCCCGTCCCTTATACCAAGTTGTGTGCGTGTCTGAAAACTTCTCTCTCACATTAGAACAAATTGTAACAAAAACCTTTTAAAATTAGCCTTCTTGAAATTTCCGTGTTTTTCAAACCACCACATCACACCCTGGTCCTGCCCAGTTCTGCCCCTGACACGCCCCTTCGGGAATTAGGTCTGGTGGATGTTTGGGACCCCTTCTTTCTCATCTTCATCTTCTTCATAGCAAGTGCAGTCCTTGGAGGTCCTCCAAAGTTCTGGGCTTGAAGGTCGCTTTGTCTGTGTGATATCTCCTGGTCCAGGCCTAGGGTGAGATGTTCTTAAACAGAGGTGTTTTTCTACAATTCTACTTTGAAAAGAAGACTAAACACTAACAGAATTTAGAGGGATTGATATGAAATGGGGTAATAGGGTTGGGTATGTGTAAACTATTATGCTAAAAGGTAAGGGATATAATGCAGCTACACTAAAATCTACATTTGCTACACAACTATTTCCAAAAAACTCTGAGGCATCAATGTAATCAATCTGTCAGGCCTCTCCATATTTCTATTTTGACCATCGCCCCCCCATACCACAGGGGCTTTACTCACTTGTCCTGCTTGATTGCAACACATGTTTCACAATTATGGATAACCTGGGAGACAGCGGCCATGGTTAAATCCACCCCTCAGTCACAAGCCCATCTGGGCATCATTGGCCTACCAAGACAGAAAAAATTCTCCATTGTGTTTCCAGACCAGATCTACCTGAAACGCTTTATTCTTGGCATCCTGATCCACCTGTTCATCGTTGTGATGCTCCTTGTCCTAGTTAGAACAGATGGGACCAGTTCATCACGGTATGGGTGTAACCCAAAACTGTGTATTCTATAACCTTCAATGCCATTTCCCAGAAACTGGTATCAATGAACCATTTACACCATCTGCACATAGAGCCTGACTCCTCAGGCTATAAACTAGGTGTTAAGAGGCCTGCGAGAGAGGAGGTTGCTCTTGTCCTCATACCCATTAAGGAATCCCCCCGCCCTGAGGGAGGTACTGGGCATTCCTGTCTGAACTGGAGGATATATAGTCATGGAGTCTTGGGACTTTTTTAACCACTTGTAGGATCCAGAGGAAAACTGCAGACCACCGCTCTCAACAAGACTGCAGACCACCACTCTCGACTGGACTGCAACCACCACTTTTGAACTAGACTGCAATCATCACTCTTGACCAGACTGCAACAGCACTCTCACCAACAAGTTTTGCCCTCTCCTTTTACTTTGGACTCAGGGGGGCCAAAGAACACCACTCTGTTCATGCCCCAGGGTGCTGGGTTATACATTTGGGTTTTGTGGGTTAAAACCAATTGTTTGTCTGTATAATCGTACTTATTGTATTATTTTATTAAATTGTTATTCTGACTTATAATCTCTCTTTTGAGTTGAGTTCATTTCCCGTGCTGGTTTACCTTTAAACCAGCACTTTTTTTTTTTGGCGCCCAACGTGGGGCAGAGAGAGAAGTCAGAATCACAATTTCATTTTAAGCATTTGTCTATTTGGATACAGAAACTCCCTGACCACCATGTTGTTTGATGTATTCACATGGATGTTATATCTGAGTCTGTTCATATTTCCACAGATGGGGAACTATTTGCCTGTTTCGATGTTCTCTTTAAGATCAGGGAGAGGGATCCAAATTGCTTTATTAGTATACTATGTTTATGCCATCATAACATCAGAAACAATGAGTTTCATTGTAAATGTGTATTCAGTCTTGTTTGCCCGTCCTGGTTTGGGTTGCTACCTCTGGGACCTCATTAAAAATCACACCCAGCCCTTTGGGGGAACAGGAGGGAATGGTTGTTTCCAACCTCTCATCTCCTTCTTCCCATTCAGACCTGCTACAATAGTCTTTGAAAATATTGAGTTCCCTTCTGATGTTAAAGACAGCATAATGTTATTGTTAGTGTTACTTTGTCTTCTCTGTACTGTCTATACCATGTTTAGGGTCAGAACAGGGCCTTCTAGGGAGGTTGTTTGGATGCATGCCCTGGGAGTGGATAATGCTGAGTGGCACGGGAAGTGGGAGGACATCGGCCAGTATTTGGAGAAGTTTTCTCCAATGATCTGGAAATTCACCCCTGAACAACTGCAGGATCCCGTTAGCATGATAAGACTGGTGAAGGGAAAATGCTCTGGCAACTCCAGAGATGGTCAGCTCACAGCAACCTGCTGGGCCCTGACCACTGCCTACCGGACACTACTTGACATGGTACAGCACTGTCAGGGGGAGGAGAGAAGGAGCAAATCCACAGGTACCACGTCCACCCAAACCACAGCTAAGTCAGAGGGAGAAAGAAATGAATCAACGGGCACCGTGTCCACACAAACCATCGAGGAGCCAGAAGAACAACTGAAACCAATAGCAGTCGTCCCTGTCCAGAAAAGGAAATCAAAGACTAAATCAGTCCGTATAGCAAATGATGACGAAGAGGCAGGACCTTCACATCCACCGGAGGAGACAGAGTCAGAAATAATCACTCGGTCCCTATCCCTGGGTAAACTACCTGAGCTCCGGAGAGAGTTCACGCAACAGGCGAATGAGTCCATTTTTACCTGGCTGCTCCGAATCTGGGATACCGCAACTAACGATACAATTCTAGATGGGAGTGAAGCCAGACAGCTGGGATCCCGGTCTCGAGATGTAGTCATTGATCAGGGGATTGGAAAGAGGCAGGAAACTCTCAGCCTCTGACAGCGACTGTTGTCCAGTGTGAGGGAGAGATACCTTTGTAAGGAGGACCTCCACGTACAGCAAGGACAGTGGAACACGATGGAACAAGGTATCCGGTGCTTAAGAGAATTAACTGTACTGGAGATAATCTTTTCAGAGGACGAAAGATTCCCTAAAAGTCCAGATGATATACAGTGCACATCCCAGATGTGGTTAAAGTTTGCACGACTCGGGCCAGAAATGTATTCCCGCTACTTAGCAAGATTGCAATGGAGGGAGGGAGAGGACAAGGTGGGTGGGTGCATTGGTTAGTAAACTTAGGATTTCTGAAGACACTGTCACGGCCCCATTATGACCCCACGTCTCATCTGTGGAAACCAAACTGACTGGACATGTCCGAAGCCTGGAAGAGAAGATTGAAGAGGGACACCAGAATCTAAGAGAAGAAATTAAAGAAGGGATCTTCCATATCTCGCCAGGACAAACAAGAGTCTCTGCTATCAGGAACTAGTGTCCCCCAGCTAAGGAGAGAGGGTACACTCCATGTGGTAATCTATGGCTTTACCTCCATGAGCACGGAGAAGATATGAGGAAGTGGGATGGGAAACCCACCTCTTCCTTAGCAGCCCGGGTACGTGAATTGAAATGAGGAACAAGTACCACAAGAAACTCTTCAAGGGTAAATGCTGCTCCAGTCTCTCATGGGCAAGACTCCAGACTGTACAGGAATGATGATACGTCTGATCCTCTTGAAGGGACCTCCAGGTCATACTCACAAGAAGAGCACAATGAGTACCATGACCAGGACTAGGGGTGACCTGGAGACCCAAGGGATGGTCAACAAGACTCGTTCACCCTTTAATAGCCCTATATGGCCAGTGCGTAAGTCCAGCGGAGAGTGGAGGCTGATGGTGGATTACCGTGGACTCAATGAAGTCACACCACTCCTGAGTGCTGCTGCGCCGGACATACTGGAGCTCCAGTACGAACTGGAGTCCAAGGCAACCAAGTGGTATGCCACCATTGACATTGCCAATGCCTTTTTCTCCATTCCTTTGGCAATGGAATGCAGGTCACAATTTACTTTCACTTGGAGAGGTGTGCAGTACACCTGGAATCGACTGCCTCAGGGGTGGAAACACAGTCCCAGCATTTGCCATGGACTGATCCAGACTGCACTGGAAAAGGGCGAGGCTCCAGAACATCTACAGTACATTGATGACATCATTGTATGGGGGAACACAGAGGGGGAAGTCTTCGAGAAAGGAGAGAAGATAATTCAGATTCTCCTAAGAACTGGTTTTGCCATTAAACGGAGTAAGGTCAAGAGACCTGCTCAGGAAATTCAGTTCCTAGGAGTGATGTGGCAAGATGGACGCCGCCTAATTCCAATGGAGGTGACTAACAAAATAGCAGCCATGTCACCACCAACCAGCAAGAAGGAAACACAGGCTTTCCTAGGCACTGTGGGCTTTTGGAGGATGCATATTCCCGAGTACAGTCAGATTGTAAGCCCTCTCTACCTTGTGACACGGAAGAAAAATGATTTCCAGTGGGACCCTAAACAACAACAAGCCATTGAACAAATTAAACAGGAGATTGCCCATGTGGTAGCCCTTGGGCCAGTAAGGACAGGACAGGACGTGAAGAACGTGTTCTACACTGCAACCGGGAAGAATGGCCCTTCCTGGAGCCTCTGGCAGAAGGTGCCTGGGGAGACCTGAGGACGACCGCTGGGATTCTGCAGTCGGGGATACAAAGGATCTGAAGCCAGCTATACACCAACTGAGAAAGAGATCCTGGTTGCTTATGGAGTTCGAACTGCCTCAGAAGTGATTGACACCGAAGTGCAGCTCCTCCTGGCACCCCGACTACCAGTGCTGGGCTGGATGTTCAAGGCAAGAGTTCCTTCTACACATCACGCTACCGGATGCCACATGGAGTAAGTGGATCGCTCTGATCACACAGTGAACCCGGATAGGGAATCCTAATCACCCTGGGATTCTGGAAATTATCACCAATTGGCCCGAAGGTGAGAGTTTCAGACTATCCTCTGAAGAAGAAGAGGAGCAGGTGACACGGGCTGAGGAGGTCCCACCATATGACAAGCTACCAGCAGATGAAAGGCGATATGCACTCTTCACGGATGGCTCCTGTCGCATGGTCGGGACAAACCGAAAATGGAAGGCAGCTGTACGGAGTCCCACATGCCGAGTTGCAGAAGTGACCGAAGGACAAGGTGGGTCAAGTCAGGTTGCAGAGCTTAAAGCCATTCAGTTGGCTTTGGATATAACTGAACGAGAGAAGTGGCCAAGACTCTATCTCTACACTGACTCATGGATGGTGGACAATGCTCTGTGGGGCTGGCTAGAGCGATGGAAAAAGGCAGCACCAAGGGAAACCCATCTGGGCGGCGGAGATGTGGCAGGACATTGCTGACCGGGTAGAGAAGCTGAGTGCGAAGGTCGGTCACGTAGATGCTCATGTATGCAAGAAACGGGCTAATGAGGAGCATCATAACAACGAGCAGGCAGACCGAGTTGAGAGGATTAAAGTCTCTCAGGTAGATCTGGATTGGCAACACAAAGGAGAATTATTTCTGGCTCGATGGGCCCATGATGCCTCCGGTCACCAGGGGAGAGATGCAACATACAGATGGGCTCGTGACCGAGGGGTGGACTTAACCAAGGACATTGTCTCACAGGTCATCCATGACTGTGAGACATGTGCTGCCATCGAGCAGGCCAAGCGGTTGAAGACTCTATGGTATGGTGGACGGTGGTCGAAGTACAGGTATGGGGAAGCCTGACAAGTTGACTACATCACGCTCCCCAAAACCCGCCAAGGCAAGCACTACGTACTGACCATGGTAGAAGGAAGTACTGGATGGTTGGAGACATACCCCGTGCCTCATGCCACTGCCTGGAATACCATTCTGGGCCTTGAAAAACAAGTCCTGTGGCGACACGGCACCCCGGAGAGAATTGAGTCTGATAATGGGACCCATTTCAAGAATGGTCTCATAGACACCTTTCAATCCATGACTCCAGAAACCCAGAGGTGGTCCTCAAGTCTCCCCAGGTACTTTCTGCCAGGGGCTCCAGGAAGGGCCATTTTCCCTGGCTGCGGTGTAGAGCACGTTTTTCACATCCTGTCCTGTCCTGACTGGCCTAAGGTCTACTGCATGAGCAATCTCTTTTGATCTGTTCAAAGGCTTGTTTTTCAGGGCCCTACTTGAAATCATTTTTCTTCCGTGTCACAAGGTAGAGAGGGCTCACAATCTGACTGTACTCTTGGATATGCATTCTCCAAAAGCCCACAGCACCTAAGAAAGCCTGAATTTCCTTCTTGCTGGTCAGTGGGGACATAGCTGCTATTTTGTTAATCACCTTTGTTGAAATCTGGTGACATCCATCTTGCCACTTTATTCCTAGGAACTTAAATTCCTGGGCAGGTCCCTTGACCTTACTTTGTTTAATGGCAAAACCAACTTTCAAGGGAATCTGGATTATCTTCTCTCCTTTCTCAAAAACTTCCTCTGCAGTGTTCCCCCATACGATGATGTCATCAATGTACTGTAAATGTTCTGGAACCTCACCCTTTTCCAGTGCAGTCTGGATCAGTCCATGGCAAATGATGGAGTTATGTTTCTACCCCGGGGAAATCGGTTCCAGATGTACTGGATACCCCTCCAGGTAAAAGCAATCTGTGACCTGCACTCTGCTGCAAGGGGAATGGAGAAGAACACATTAGCAATGTCAGTGGTGGCACCACTTTGCTGCCTTGGACTCCAGTTCACACTGAAGTTCCAGCACAGCAGCAGTCAGTGGTGTTGTGACTTCATTCAGGCCATGTCGTTGTCGGGACAGACACCACACTGGGATTTCACACAGAAAAGCCTTTATTTCATACAAACATTGTTAATTTATAGTCTCCCCTAGCCAACGTGTTTCACCACCATTGGTGCCATTGTTACATAAACATGTCAAGATTGGTTGCTCTATAGCTTCTGCAACTCATGGTGACTCAGTAGTTTAGGATGTCCGGCTGCCTCTGTGGTTCAGTAGTTCTGTCTTCTTTGTTTATCTTCTTCTCACTTCAGTGTTCACATTCCTTTACAACCTCACAGCTGCAACCGCTCAAACTCAAGGCCCAAGCTGTCCACAGTCCAGTCGCCTCCTACAAGACCATGATAGTTCACTGTCAGCCTCCACTCTCCATTGGACTTATGCACTGGTCATATAGGGCTACTGAAAGGTGAGCGAGTCTTGCTGACCACCCCTTGGATCTCCAGTTCAGGAATAAACTTATGGATGGGAATCATGGAGTCTTGGTTAGTGCTGTGTTGCCGATGATGCACAGTTGCAGTGGTGCTAGGCACCTGTTTTTCTTCAACCCTTGGCAGTCCCACAGCAGAGGGGTCTTCTGAGAGACCAGGCAAAGTTCTCAGCTGTCTAGTTTCTTCTGTCTCCACAGCAGCTATCCCAAAAGCCCAACAATGCCCTTTTGGGTCTTTGGAATACCCTCTCCTGAGGTAATCTATGCCAAGGATGCACGGGGTCTCTGGACCAGTCACAATGGGTTGTTTTGCCATTCGTTCCCAGTCAGGCTCACTTCAGCTTCCAGTACAGCCAGCTGTTGGGATTCCCCTGTCATCCCAGAAATGGAAATAGATTCTGTCCCTACATATATTGATGGTATCAGGGTACATTGTGTGCCAGTGTCAACCAAAGCCTTATATTCTTGTGGGTCTCATGTGACAGACCATCAGATCCACACGGTCCAATAGATCAAATTGTCCCTTTACTCTACCTGGCTAGAGGCAGGGCCCCTCTAGTTCTGGTCATGGTACTCATTGCTCACTTCTCGTAAATGTGAACTGGAGGTCTCTTCAAGAGGATCGGACATGACATCATCCCTTCTATTCTGCCTAGGGTCTTGCCCACCGGAAACTGGAGCTACATTAATCCTCGATGAATTTCCTTTGGTAGTCGTTTCACCTTTCAACTCATGTACCTGTGCTGTTGGGCAGAGGTGTGTTTTCCATCCCATCTCCTCATGTCTTCTCCATGTCTGTGTAGGAAAAAACACAAATTACGTTGTGGATTGTACCATCTCTCCCTAGGTAGGAGGCGCCTGCTCCTAATAGCAGACACTCTGGTCTGCACTGGCGAGACATGGAAAATTTCCTCCCTAAACTCCTCTCTGAGTTTCTGGTGGCCCTCTTTAATTTTATCTTCCAAGTTCTGGACCTGCTCGACCAGTTTTTCCACAGCCCAGACTTGGGCCCATAATTGAGTCTTCATATGTCCAGAGTTTTTTAATCAAAGAGTACACTTTCTCCTTTCCCTCATTCCACTGCAGCATCGCTAAATAGTGGGAGTACATCTCTGGCCCCAGTCACACAAATTTCAGCCAAATCTGTGATGCACACTGGATGTTGTCTGGACTTTTAGGGATGTGGTAGTTTTAGTCTGGGTCTTCCTTGGTGACCAGTTTGTAACCAAGTGGCCAGATTACCCAGTATTCCCTACGATTTTTACGTAAGCCAGGAGTATAAGAAGAAAGGAGGAGAGGTCTTCGCTCTCTTTCCTTCCAGTGGCTCTGGGGGTGCAGGTTCCCTGCTGTCGGTTCTGCCGTGTTGGGGAGTGAGGCCTGGTAAGGTCTTGTCAACCTTGGGAGGTGGAGGTTGCCGGCAGTCGTTCCAGTGCGATTTTCTGTTGTCCCAAGGAGAGTAGTAAGATATTCTTATGCTAATTCTTTAGTTTGCTAGATCCTGAGTTTCTGATCATGTGTATATCTATTTTGGATTTTTTTTTTTGTTTTTTTTTCTTCCCCCTTCCCTTTCCCTTTTCCTTCTGAAATTGTACATATATTTCAATTGTATATAAATGTAATATAAGTGTAAATATATTTATATATATTGCTTTAACTACCTCTCTCTCATTTTGGTTCTGTTGTTTTTTTTTCCTTTTCCCTTGGTTTGGGGGGGAGGGGAGCTCTTGCGGTGAGGTTTGGAGACTTGGCAGGGAGCCAACTTCAAACCACCTCAAGGAAATTGCTCATTATCAGAGAAAATTATCTCTAGCACAGTTAGTTCTCTCAAGCATCAGATACTTTGCTCTATGGTGTTCCACTGGCCTTGCTGCAGTTGGAGGTCTTCCTTGCAAAGGTATCTTTCCTTCACACTTGACAGGAGTCACTTCCAGAGGCTGAGAACTTCTGACCTCTTTGCAATCCCCTGATCAATACCCACATCCTGGGACAGGGATCCCAGTTGCCTTGCTTCACCACTATCCAGGAGCGTATTGTTGCCCAATTAATCTCGGACTTGGAGCAACCAGGTCAATATGGACTCATCTGTTTGTTGGGTGAGGTCTTTCCGCACATTACGCAGATCACCCATGGATAGGGATTGGGTGGTTGGCTCTGTCTCTTCCACTGATTGTGAGGGTCCTGCCTCCCTGTTGTCATTCACTGGGTGAACTGATTTAGTCTTTAATTTCCTCTTCTGCACAGGGGTGACTACTACTGGCTTGGGTTACCCTTCTGTTTCAACTGCAACCTGAGTGACCGTGGTGTCTGTTGATGTGTTTTCCTTCCCCTCTTGTTTGGCTGCGGTCTGTGGGGACATGGTGTCTGTTGATTTGTTTTTTTTCTCCCCACCCCTGAAGGTGCTGTACACTAACGAGAAGTGTGTGATAAGCATTAGCCAGGGCCCAACACATTGCATAACTTCACATCTCTTTGGAGCTCCCATAGCAATTTTCTTTCAAATATTCTGCCACTTTATCGGGGCCCTGTATTTGTTCAGGGGGTAACTTCCAAACCATTGGAGCAGAAAACTCCTTCAAAAGCTGGCCCATTTTCTCCCACATTCCATGCTAGTCAGGATTATCCACCCCTGGGACAGGCCTCTGAACAGCTTCCCTATAAATCTTCACCCTGTCTGTAAACACGAGGTAGACCATACTAAGTAAACCTGGGAGACATAGCAACAAGAATATGCTTTCCTTAACATCCAGAGGGAATCCTATATTCTCAAAAGCTGTGGTAGCAGACCTGAAAGAGGAGAAGGGGGTGAAAGACTGGGAAAAATCACCCTCTCCTTTTCCTCCCACAGGCTGGATGCCATTATCAATGAACCCCAAGAGGTAGCAACACAGACCAGGACAGGCAAACATCGAATACACATCCCAAGTGAAATTCACCACCTCCGAGGTAACCGTGTTTTAAACTGACATCACACATCAGTACATCAACAAAGCAATCTTGATTCCTCTCCCTGATCTGAAAAAGAGCACTGTGCTGGGCAAATAGTTTCACGTATGCAAACATATATACAGGGTTAGGTGCCACACTGACATGAGTAGACCAAGCAAGGGAGTTCTGTACTCTGCACAAATGCTTCGATCAAAATTGTTATTTTTTTCCCTCTTCTCTACTGCCTCACACTGGACACTAAAATTACTGTGTTGGTTTTGGACAAACCAACAGGAGAAATAGAATTGTAAAATAAACCACTCCCCTTTAGTTTTAACCTCTCCCCACCTCCTCCAATAATGAAGGGACAATACAAAGATATATAAGTAAAAATAACAATTTACTAAAGGAAATGGCAATAACCGCAAAGTTACAAAGGAAAACGGTTTAAACCAACAAAGGCAGGAATCATTTTCTAGTCCCCCAATCCCCAGGGCAAAAAAACAAAAGACAAAATGTTTGCAGCCATATGGTTTCCCCAGGCCAAGACAAACTGTCTGAGGGGTCCCCCCTGCCATGCCCCCACTGCCTCCAGAAACATGCAGTCAGGAAAAAAAAAACAACAAAGAAAAACACAATGTAGCAAATGATTCTCTGCAGGAAGATGTCAGGACTCAGCAGCTCTTTTGCTCTCCTCGGTGAAGATCAGAAAACAGCAACAGTAACCAGTGGGTGATAGCGGTAGATCCTGGGGCAGCCACAGCTGCTCCCTCTCTCTCTCTCTGGTGCTCTCTCTCCAGCAGCCAGGTAGGCCTGGTGGCTACAGTTACAGCCTACGTAATAACTGCAGTAACTGTAATGATGCTGTCAAGGATTTGCCTGGTGGCAGAGACTTTGATCCCCAGGACTGGCAGTAGAGAGGCAGCCTCTCCTCCTTCGACCAGCCGCACAGTTTGTGGAACAGCCCAAAGCCTGGGGTGGGGCGGCTGTGACCTGCAGCCCAGCTTGTGAAGGCAGTGGCATGCTGTTTTTCGAATTTCAGAGTGACTCCCCTTTAGGCTAGGCTCATGGCACAGCCCCAACTCGTGGCAAACCCTCTCCCTTGCTCCCGCACTGGATGAAAGAGCGGCCCCTTCCTGTTCTGGTCTGCGTCTTTTTTTTCCTGTCAAGTCCATGCTCCCTCTGATGACAGGATGATATGAATATTCATTGCTAAAGCTCCCTTCCCTGTATTGTAACCATAACAATGAGGTTTGCATTGGTCCACCTCTCAAGCCTGTCAAGGTCCCTCTGGATGGCATCCCTTCCCTTCAGTGTGTTGATTGCATCACACAGCTTGGTGTTGTCAGCAAATTTGCTGAGGGTGCATGCAAACCCGCTGATGCCTTAGAATTCTTAAGATTTGTAGCAAATATGTATTTTTAGTATGGATGTATAGGTTTTAACACTTTAGAATAGCAGTTGACAGTTACCAAACCCTATTCTCACACTTCATATCAAATTTTATAAATTCTTCGGGGTTTTTTTAATGTTTTTTTCAAGGGAAAAGACTCTAGCAAGCACATCTTGTTTGGGACATGCACTTGGACCAGAATAATAAAATATCATCATAACCAAGGCAACCTTGAAGGCCCAGGAACCTTGGAGGAACTCCAAAGACAGCACGTGTTGTGAGGAGGAGGAAGATGAGAAAGAAAGGGATCTTGAGACCTCTGACTCAATTCCGGGCAGACGTGCCAGGGGTGCAGATCTGGGGAGGTCCTGAGGGCAGATAATTCTCAGATTGGATGGATTAGTGCTATAAAATTGTAGAACCCCTGGACACTCACGTGCACTTTTATGTATTTACTGCACCAGAAAACGCTTTATTAAAAGAACTGTTTTCTACCTTATCTATACTAATATTGTCCAGAAAGTTTTTTCTATTTTATGCAACGGATTTGGCACCCCAGATGGCACAGACTGTCCTCTGCTTCTCAAGGATCATGTCCATGTTGCTGACAAAGATGTTGAATAGTATTGGCCTGAATACTGATCCCTGAGGGACACCACTCATCACTGGTCTCCACATGAACAATGGCTGTTACCAATCACCTCTTTGTTTTCCATGTGCCTTAGTACATTTTCCAGGAGAATCTGCCTTGGAGCACTACATTCCCCACCAACTCCTCCCTGTTGGTGAGCACAAGGTCCAGTATGACACCTCTTCTTGTTGACTCCTCATTAATAAAAAAGATTTTTTTTTGTTTTGTCTGGTTTTGTTATCTTTCTATTCAGAAATAAGCAGTTAAGGGCAAAGTTTTTCAGTCCTTTTCCTACTTTCACAGGGTGTTTAACCCTGTGGCTGCACATTCCAGTCCTCTATTGCTAATTCACAATTTTTCATATTCTGTGCTTGGATGGAAAAGCAAAAATGTCTGTTGTGTTTATGAATTTAGCCTTGAATTGTCTCCTTGCTGAGACACAGCTGCTTGGCACAGGTGAGGAGAGACAAAGGCAATGGAAAAGCCCTCCATGATTTCCTTTTTTTTTCCTAGTTTATTGGTGCATGCTCAGGGGGCACATGACCTGCCTTGGGGATGCAGTGAGGTGTGTTGTGCTCCTGTGGTCTTTCTGTCTCCACTGAGCACAGGCTCCAGTGCTGTCTGTGCGGGGTTACACATGGGTCTTCTGCAAGGGGTTGTTCCCCTTTGAGAGCTTCTCTAAAACAGGATGGTTTTGGTTGATCAGGCTTGACTGCTTTGGGCCTCTTACCGTGATATGGTCTTTCATTCTTCTGTTTCATGTGTTGTCTAAAGATCAGGAGCAGAAAAAACTCCAGGCAAATTTAGTAGAGATAAGATAATAAAGCAGATCTTTAATGAAGGTCTTCTGGCACAAGGAGTACGAAAAAGGTGCATGCCCCCCATGTCCAGGGGTTCCACAATTGTCATGGTTTGAGATACCCCCAAAATCCAATTCCCTAGCTCCATTCCCCCTCCCACATCTCAACCCAATGTGAGATGGGTTTTTCCAGACAAAACACAACCAGACTCAGAATGGGGGAAAGGGAATATATTACAATGACTGTACAAATAAATACTATAACACATTATACACACGATCACAACTATCTCTACCATAACATATAGTATTTACAGTGGATCAGATCTCTTCTCCCCTCCAAATAAAAGTCCAGGAGGGAAAGAAGGACAGATCCCTTCCAGTCTCTGAACAGCAGGAGTCTCTTCTAAGGCAGCAGGTTTCTTCTTCGCATGCATGTAACAACTGTGGTTGGATTTCTGCCAACACTCATGAGGGAGGTATCCAAACTCCCTCGACCCCTTGACGCAGGCAAAGGGGTCTTCCTCCGTGGGCTACGTAACCCCAGACAAGGTCGTTCCACCACGGTCATATCACGAAGACACAGGGGGTCTTCGTGACGATCTGGTATCTCCAGGAGATTCAAGCTCCTTGCAGGTCCTCTGTGCCCTGCCTCAGGCTGCCACCTTGGCAGCAGTGCGAGGGGGGAGCCAAGGTCACCCCCTCTGCATTCCTCTCTGTCCCGGTCCAGCTTCCCAGGACGCTCTGAGCTTCTCAGCTCTTCTCTCTCTCTCTCTCTCTCTGGTGCTGCATGTCCAAAACTGCTCTCCAAAATAGGAGTCCATGTCCCTCCTTTCCAAGAGGGGTCTCAAAGGAGTTTTGGGGGATCTGGTATCAGTTCTTACCCCCAGAACTCTGTCTCTCAGCTGCTGACTCTCTTTTCCTCGGCTCTCCTTCCAGGAGTCCTGTCTGCGGTGCTGCATGTTGTTCCTGATGCTCCTCCGGTTCAGGTCTTATCTATCCTGGCTCTCTGCCAGTCTCTGGATGCTGCGTCTCTGCTTTCTGCTCTGTCTCCACTGCCCAGTTTGGAGAAAAACAACTCCCGGCTTAACTACAGACACTTAGTCCAGTCTAACACTGTTCCAAGTCTTTGCAGTCCCCCCCAGCCAGGGGTTGGGAGGTCCCAGGGGCCCCAAGGGGCTCAGAGCCCCTTCCTCGTGGCTCTACAACATGACTACTCTTCAACTACCCAAACTACAACTCTTCTCTTCCGTTTGCTTGTGGTATGTTTACATTTCTGCAGGAGCGCCCATTGGACAGAACTTCAAAACTTCCAGGGGTTTCCACCCCTTGGGGGTTACCATTTTTCTTAGCCTCTGGGGGTAAAACAAGATTCAAACCACTACAACAATTTATGGTCCAATCCAAGAACTACCAGCCTCCCAGATCCTCCCCAAATCTACCCCCTGGCACGCCTCTCCGGAATTGAGTCGGGGGGGGGCCAAGACTCCTTTTTTCCTCATCTTCCTCTTCTTCATGGCATGTACTGTCTTTGGAGCTTGTCCAAGGTTTCGGGCTTGAAGGTTGCTTTGGCTATGATGGTATCTTGTTGTTCAGGCCTGGGGTACAAATGTTCTTAAACGGAATGCATTTACTTTAGTCCTACCTTGAAAGGAACCTAAACAAGCCTAAAGAATTCAGAAAATTCGATATGAAATGGGGGAATAGGGTTTGGTAAGTGTTAATTACTATTCTGAAACCTGAGAGACTACACAACTACATTAAAATCTACAAAAAGTTAAAAATCCTAAGTCATCAATATTTATTACACTTTTTGAAGTACGACCTTTCCCTTGAGAGAAACATCAGACAGTGTCCTCCCTTGATAGGGATGAAGTAGAAAAGTTAAGGAGTATTAGAGAATCAGAAAGGGAGATAGACTGGTGGAACCAAGCTCTGGCCTCCCTGAGACAGAAGCAACCGCCAGAAATAATTCAAGATCAAGGGGATCCTCTATCCATCCCCCAGCAAGGATAAGGTAGCAGTTTTAAAGAAAGGAGCAAATGGAGGATAGTCCATGCTCAGAGTGGCAAATGAAATCCCTCTTCACCCACCTCACCTCCCCAGGTGCCTCTGCATAATAGATATGAGGTTTTGTATGTGGAAGATCAGCCAAAGGATAAAAAGGATGAAGGTCCAGTTACACCAGAGGTTTCACCACAATCGGAAAGGTCAACACCCCATATTACAACCACTTCCAAGAGGAAGAAAAGATAGATTGTAGTTGTAGGCGATTCCCTTCTAAGGGGAACAGAGGGCCCAATATGCTGACTAGGCCCAACCCACAGGGAGGTCTGCTGCCTCCCTGGGACCTGGGTTAAGGACATTGCCAGGAAACTTCCTAGCCTGGTGTGGCCCCCAGACTACTACCCATTACTGATCTTCCACTTAGGGGGTGATGAAATGGCAACACGTAGTCTGAGGGCGATCAAAAAGGACTTCAGGGCCTTGGGATGGTTGGCAAGGGAATTTGGGGCCCAAGTTATATTCTCCTCTATACTTCCAGTTGAAGGCAGCAACATAAGAAGAAAAAGACAGGTTGAGTCAATACATGACTTCGCAGCTGGTATAACCAACAAAATTTTGGGTTTTTTGACAATGGAATGACCTATGCAGCAATGGGCATTCTGGCATCAGATGGGACTCACCTTTCTCGGTGAGGGAGGAGAGTCTGTGATAGGGGAGAGGGAAAATATCAGGCTTTCCCTGGCAAATTGTGGGATGAGAGGTAAATGTTAGAGTACTAGAGAGGGCCCTCTGCCAGTGACTTTGAAATGTGCTGGTCACACTGGAACACAGTCTTACAGAGACAAGCCAGGGACTCCTGAGGTAAAAGAAGCCAACAGGGTGATACCTCAGAATTTTTAGGAATTTTAACTTTTTGTAGATTTTAGAAGTAATTGTGTAGTAAATGTAGATTTTAATGTAACTGTATAATTTGTCACACTATTACCTCATTTCATATCGAATTTTCTAAATTCTTTAACTTGTTTAGACTTCTTTTCAAAGTAGAATTGTAGAAAACACCTCTGTTTAAGAATATTTGCACCCTAGGCGCAAACAACAAGATACCACTATAGTCAAAGCAACCTTCAAACCCAGAACCTTGGAAGAGCTCCAAAAGACAGTATGTGCCATGGAGAAGATAAAGATGAGGAAGGACAGGGGTCTCAGGACCCTTGACTCAATTTCCAAAGAGGCGTGCCAGGGGCAGAACTGGGGAGGATCTGGGGGCAGGTAGTTCTGGGATTGGATGGACAATATTATAAAATTGTAGAACCATGGCCTGGGTGCGCACACGTCATGTGTATTCCTGTGGGCCTGAAGTCTGTAATTAAAGACCTGTTCTATACTAAAATAGCCTGGAGTTTTTTTCTGCTCTGCGATCTTTAGGCAACAGCTGGTGCTTGAAAGGTAGAGACTTTTGGGACCTGCAACTTCTTTGAATCAAGCAATTTCATCCTGCGAGAAATTCTTCTTCTGGCACCACATTTTTGAAGGGTTCCTGCACCGATCCTGAGAAGCTCCGGCTCCTAACAATCCTTGTCATAGGTGAGATAAAAGAGTAGCTCTTTTTGGGTTAATTTTGCTAGCAACTGTAAAGTGGTTTTTTTCTGGAAATTGGGGAAAACTTGGTGGACTGGGAAGTGTGACTTTTGTGGGGTCCTGTGTTGTTGTAAAAGTCAGTTGTTTTCCCAGTCCGTGGGTGAAAACGTTACCTTGGAATGGCTAGGGAGGTCAGTATGGGGTCTGTTTGGTGGAGTGGTTTAGTACCAAAGGTTTTCTTCACCTTGCATTTCGCCTCAGTGGGCAGTTCGACTGACCTGTCCTTGGTTAAAGGGGGTGCTGGTGGAAGACCCCCCACACAAGACTTCTGTAAGGGCAGGGTCAGTGGACCCTGGATCGTACTGTAAGGGCAGGGTCAGTGGACCCTGGATCGTACCACCAGTTGTTGCTCGGGGGTTTTTGTGTTGGCTTGTGCCATAGGTTTACTTGTTCTAAAAAAAAACAAGGGGGGATTATTTTTTTTTTTCTTTCCCCTGCATCCTTGTAAAAGAAAGATGTTGAATGAGAGAGGATAGTTTTGCCTTGGGTGATTGATCCACACAAAAGAACTAACCAGCAGATCCACATTCCAAGTTGATGGCCCTCCGAAGACTGTGGAGAGGGGTGATGAGTTTTTTTCCCCTCTCCTCAGAAATGGTGGGCATTTCACTTTTACCCTAACTCAGGTAAGGTGTGTATTGGAGGGGTCCGAGGTTCACTTTGTTTTCGGCCTGGTCACCTGACTGCTTCTGACCACGGTTTACCTCCGTTTTCCTGTGCCCTGTTCTGCCCCCAGCCCAGACCTGCTTGGACTTCATCGGAGAGGCTTGATCCACCTGCAGAGGAACTGTTTGGGGAGGAGGTTGCCCTTTCCCTCCTCTGCTTGTGTCCATCAATGAAAGGGGGGAATCCCAGCCACAGTAAGCCGCAGACAGCGGGAGTTTCATGGGAAGAGTCTTTTTTTCCCCTTTTCCCCTTCCCCTTCTTGGTGTGGGGGTGAAGATCTCCATTTTCGGCTTCTCCCGCGCTCTGGGGCCCCCATGCAGCTGCCACCAGAACCCAACAGCGCCCCCTGCTGACCACCACCGAACTACTGCAGGCTCTGCTCCTCCAGTGATCCAACAGCACCCCCTGTTGACACTGGTTAGAATTGCGCCAAAAGGCAGAAAGTATTGAATTGCTTCCTTATTGAAGGGGATTTTTGAATACAAGATTACTGTTTAGTTGTTTTTGTGTTCTTTTGTTGTTCTGTCAATACACATATATCCTTTAATAAAGAGTTGTTATTTTTTTTTCTTTCACCATACTTCCTCAATTGGAACCTCTTAATGTTGGATTTACAATTCATAGAATCATAGAATCATAGAATCAACCAGGAACTCTGAGATCCTAACCATGACATAATGAGAGTGACCTCATCACTCTCTACAACTACCTGAAAGGAGGTTGTAACCAGGTGGGGGTTGGTCTCTTTTCCCAGGCAACTATCAGTAAGACAAGAGGGCATGGTCTTAAGCTCTGCCAGGGGCGGTTTAGGTTAGACATTAGAAAGAATTTCTTTACAGAGAGGGTGATCAGACATTGGAATGGGCTGCCCAGGGAAGTAATGGATTCTCCACCCCTGGAGGTTTTTAAGATGAGACTGGATGTGGCACTTAGCACCATGGTCTAGCAACCGCAGCGGTAGTGGATCAAGGGTTGGACTTGATGATCTCGGAGGTCCCTTCCAACCCAGTTGATTCTATGATTCTATGATTACTTGATCATCCAGAGAAAGAAATGGTTAAACAAACTGCTCGAACTGCGATTGTGGCACTATTGGCATCTGGAAAACTCACTGGGTCACTCAGAAAGCATTTTCCTTTAGAGGATCCGAAGTGGGATCCCAATTCACCAGAAAAGATGGAGACATTGAAACACTATCAGGATTGGGTGGTGTATGGTTTAAGACATGCTATTCCAAAAGCAGAAAATTGGTCAAAAATATATGAGGTGAAGTAAGAAAAAAATGAATCCCTGACAGACTTCTTGAATAGGCTGAAAGAGGTTGTACAAAAATATACAGATGTGGACTTCAATTCAAAGTTTGGGAATGCACACTTGGTCTATTTGTTCATAGGTCAGTCTGCAGATGACTATTGCAGTTTAATGAGACTGAAGTGTTTTGCTAAGGAGGATGAGTTATGAGGAAGACCAAACTCCTCCCTCTAAGCAATTGTAAATCCAACATTAAGAGGTTCCAATTGAGGAAGTATGGAGAAAGAAAAAAAAATAACAACTCTTTATTAAAGGATATATGTGTATTGACAGAACAACAAAAGAACACAAAAACAACTAAACAGTAATCTTGTACCCAAAAGTCCCCTTCAAAAGGGAAACAGTTCAGTACTTTCTGCCTTTTGGCGCAATTCTAACCATGATCACCAGGGCGCTGTTGGATCACTGGAGGAGCAGAGCCTGCAGTTGCTCTGTGTTGAACTCTGGCAGTCCCCATGTGGGGCCCCGGTGCATGGGAGAAACCGAAAATGGAGATCTCTCCCCCGCCGAGAAAAGGGGAAAAAGGAAGTTCTTCCCACGAAACTCATGCTATCTGTGGTTGGTTGTGGTCCGGATTTCTCCCCCTTCGTTGATGGGCACAAGCCGCTGTCAAACACGGGAGCGGAGGAGGGAAAGGGCCACCTCCTCCCCGAAAGGTTTCTCTACAGATGGGTCAAACCTCTATGATGAAATCCAAGAAGGTCTGGGCTGGGGGCAGAACAGGGTCCAGGAAAGTAGAGGCAAACTGGGGTCAGAAAACAGTCAGATGACCAGGTTGAAAACAAAGTGAACCTTGGACCCCTCCAGCATGCACCTTGCCTGAGTTAGGGCAAAAGTGAAGTGCCTCCTGTTTCCGAGGAGAGAAAAAAACTCATCACCTCTCCCCGCAGTCTTCGGAGGACCATTAGTTTGTAATGTGGATCTGCTGGTAACTTCCTTTGTGTGTGTCAATCACCTTAGGCAAACACCTTTCCCCTCCCTCGTTCAACATCTTTCTTTTACAGTGATGTAGGGGAAAGAAAAAAATTCCCCCTTGGTTTTTTAGAACAAGTAAACCTATGATAATAACATAAGGAAAAGGTTGCAAAAGTCAGATGAGAGGGAAGATATTGGTAAACTATTGGACATAGCTTGGACAGTGTATCGGAATAGGGATCAGAAAGGCAAGGCAGAAGTGTTGGAGGCGGTGGCAGATAACTACCACACACGTCACAAATGCAGTAACTGCCATGAATGCCACAAATATAATGCCCACTATGGGTGTTGCAAATGGAAATGCCAGCATGGTAAGGGTGTATTAGGGAGGGTTCGAGACATACTGAAGCTTGAAAACCAAGACACCGTTGCAAGTTCAACAAAAACCAATATTTATTACCAAGAGGTGGCCAACAAAATGAGCAAACCCAAAAGGGAGGAAAGAGGAGAGAAATAAGCTCCCAGCATGACCTCCCCAGTTACCCAGCTGTTGCCCATAGTTGTCTTACTGACCTAGCATGCCTATAATTACCCATAGCAGAAACTGCATCCTTGGAGAGTCAGTAAGTTCACAAACTGGCAGGCATCCCCGCCAAAAAGCAACGTTGTCCTTGGTGTGAAGTTAACTCCCTCTCAAGAAAGCACTATCTACTTTTATACAATTAACTGAGTGACCACAACCTCCCAGGTGTGGCCAGCACCGCCCAGCCCGAGGTCCTCAGTCCCACCTCCCGGTTATGTAAGTGCATCCCTTCTGTGCAGGCGTGGCTTTCCCTGCGCCTGCGTACTGTACTCAGGGGGATCTTTTCCAAATGAGTCTGGGGGTGTCCTTCATCCTCCTCCTCCTCAATCTCTCCTTAAAGGGACCTTGGAGGACAACTAGCCAATCACAGAACACCAATTAAAACAGTTTATACAGAAGTTCTCCCTCCAAGGACGAATTCACTGTTTTATCAGTGAACTTGACAGGGAGAGTATAAACTACTGCAGGTGGTTGGGGCCAAACACAGACCAAAAGTATCAGCATAAATTCACCCAGGTACAAAGGGGAACAATCAGAAAAAGGGTACCTCCCCCTTTTTGGACAGCGATCGATGTGCTTTCTGCAAAAAGAAAGAACACTGGAGAAAGGAGTGTCCAGACTTGAAGAAAAATGAAAACACAGTCCCTCAACTGGCTTTGGACCAGGAGGGACAGGGGGACTGAAGGGGACTGGAGGATTCTTCTCCAGCAGAATATCTGGTTGTAGCTAAGCTGGGGGGAGAAGAAGTTGAATTCTTGGTGGATACAGGTGCAGCATACTCTGTGTTAAATACTTTGGAAGGAAAACTGAGTCATGACACTGTAAAAGTGGTTGGTGTTACAGGGGTCAGCAAAAAGGCCTTTCTTTAAACCTTTGAAATTCAAACTGGGAAAGCACTGGGTAACTCATCAATTCCTCTATATGCCAAACTCTCCTAAACTTTTACTTGGTAGAGACCTATTGATGAAATTAGAAGACAAAATTAAATTTTGCAAGGGGGGAGGAATCAAAGTCATAATTCCTGACACTAAATATATCAAGGCAGCTACCTTTTTTATACAGGAGAGTTCCCCGCAGAGGTTGAGAGTGCTGTCATCCCTGTAGTGAGGGCTAACGATTGTCCTGGGAGGTCCAAGCAAACAGAACCTGTAAGCATCACACTCAAACCAGGAGCAACACTGCTAAGACAAAAACAATACACTTAGAAGCCATAAAGGATTAGCACCCATAATTGAAAAGTTTCTTAAATTTTGGTTATTGGTAGAATGTGAATCCAAATACAATACCCCCATCCTATCGGTAAAAAAGGTTGATGGTAAAAGCTATCAATTGGTACAGCATCTAAGGGCAATCAACAAAATAACAGAGGGTATATACCCAGTAATGACCAACCCCTATACCTTATTGGCTACACTGACAGATGATTTAGGGTGGTTTACTGTACTTGATCTTAGGGATGCCTTCTTCTGCATTCCCATGCATAAAGACAGTCAAGAGCTTTTTGCTTTTGAAGGGGAAAATCCTGAAACAGGGAGAAGAACTCAACTCACATGTGTGGTTCTACCCCAGGGCTACAAGAACAGTCCGACTATATTTGGAAACCAACTGGAGAAAGAACTGGAGGACTGGAGAAGGCAGCAACCAGAATGAGTTGTCCTGCAGTATGTGGACAATATATTAATTGCTGCCAAAAGTCAGGACGAGTACATTCAGTTCACTGTAAGTCTTTTAAATTTTTTGGGACTAAGTGGGTATAGAGTGTCGAAAGAAAAGGTACGGATTGCAAAGGAAATAGTCATCTATTTGGGGCTTGAGGTCTACCATGGACATCGATGACTCAGCACAGACTGGAAAGAAACCAACTGTCATCTTCCAGAGCCCCACACCGTACAAGAAATGCAGGTTTTCCTGGGAACAGTAGGATGGTGTCACCTGTGGTTACTTAATTATGGATTACTAGTAAAACCTCTGTATGAAGCATTAAAGGCAGTCGATAAGGGATTCATGGTATGCACCGACAATACCAGGGACACATTTAAACAACTGAAATGTTCTCTGATGTCAGCACCAGCATTAGGACTGCCAGACTTAACTAAGCCTTTTGAGTTGTTCACATATGAGCAACTGAATCTTGCTCTGGGGGTACTGTTACAGACCCTGGGAAACCAGTGAAGGGTTATGTGTTCTCCAAACAGCTAGACAATGTTAGCCAAGGGTGGCCCAGGTATTTGAGAGCTGCAACAGCAACTGTTATCCTGATCCAGGAGGCCCAAAAATTCACCCTTGGACAGAACATTGTTGTGTATGTACCCCATGCAGCCCAAACTGTGCTTGAAGAAAAGGGGGGCCACTGATTGTCCCCTAGCAGAATGTTTAAATACCAATCTGTGTTGATGGAACAGGATGATGTTACCCTGAAAACAACATCTATTGTTAATCCTGCTATGTTTCTGTCCTCAACATTGACCGACACTGTGCCCGAGCATGACTGTTTACAGACCATCGAGGAGGCCTATTCCAGCAGACCAGATCTGAAAGATGTGCCTCTGGAAAACCCAGATTGGGAACTGTATACAGACAGAAGCAGTTTCACGCGGGATGGTAAGCGAATGACAAGATATGCAGTGACAACCAAGGACAAAGTAATCGAGGCAAAGGCCTTGTCAGCAGATGTATCATCCCAAAAAGGGGAACTGATTGCACTGACAAGAGCTCTAGAACTGAGCAAAGGAAAGAAGGTAAATATATGAACTGATTCTAAATATGCATTCAGCGTTGTACATGCCCATGGAGCCATCTGGAAAGAGAGAGGGTTGCTAACTGCCCAAGGCAGTGGGATCAAACATGCTGACCAAATCCATGCACTCCTGCAGAGTATTTGGAAACGTGGGGAAGTGTCTATCATGCATTGCAAAACTCATCAGAAGGGGAAAACAACTCCCGAATTGGGAAATCATTTTGCCAACCAGGTGGCAAAAGGGGTTGCAGAAAAAAGTATCCTAGCAGTAATACCACAAAAGGAAATCGATCTGACAGGGTTCATCCCAAAATATGGTGAGAAAGACCACCAGTAAATTAAGTCCCTTAATGCTCAAATCAAAGAAGGTGAATGGGCTTTTACACTGATGCCTTAAGCCCCTAATGGTTTTTTATTTTTCTAATATTTGTAAACCTTATAAGTTTTATAGGTAGATTTTAAAAGCAGCAACCCTCACTCCCTTGTCCCTTTCCCTGTAGCACCCATAGTTTACACATTCCTTAACCCTCTTACCCCATTCTATGTACCCCGTATCACTCCTACCCCCGAATCCAGTAGAAATGTTTAGTCTTTTGTCAAGGCAAGGCCTAGACTGTTTAGGGAACAACCATATCAGGGCCTGAATAACAAAATGAAGTCAAGAACTGGGTGACTATGTACACTTTGTGCTCTGAAGATGGTGAAGATGAAGTAGGTGGTCCCAAAATACACCCCAGACCCATTTCTCAGGGGTGGACCCAGGGCGGTCCAGAGTAAAGGCCACAGGGTGGACACATTTGGGATTGGATAGATGGTATTATAAAATGTAGCATCTGGGGCACAGTGGGTGCGCGCGTCGTAACATCTTTGCCTTGGCATAAATAAACCCTTTCCTTATCTCACCCCTAATTAACTGTTCCAGAGATTTTTTTGAAGCACCATACATCCCACGGCATCAACACCTACAGGACCGGTTGTGATCACAGCCCAAGTCCTTTGGGAGATAGCTCTGCGAGAACGAGGCTACCCACTGGGGAACAGAAAATCTGTTAAAACATTTGAAGAAGGCAGTAATAGGGACAGGTATGACCAAAGTCATGCAATCCATGGTGAAATCTGCAGGCAAAATAATCCTGATACAAGCAAGAGAGTGGTGCTAGGGGTAACAAAGGCCGGGGACCTTCCCAGAGATTATTGGCAAATAGATTTTGCTGAGTTACCACCCAGGGAGGGATACAAGTACATACTGGTACTGGTTGACACCTTCAGTAGATGGCCTGAAACTTACCCCTGTCGCACTAACATAGCAAGGGAAGTGGTAAAAGCTTTGCTCAGCCATATAATTCCAAGATTTGGGGTTCCTTTGGGAATGTCATCAGATAGAGGGACACACTTTATTGCAACAGTAGTGAAGGAGGTTTGTCACATTCTGGGAATTGTTTGGAACTTGCATACTCCCTATAGACCTCAGGTGAGTGGCAAAGTCGAATGTATGAATGGTACCCTCAAAATGCAAATTGGTAAAATTTGTCAGGAAACATCTATGTCATGGGTTCAGGTTTTGCCTCTAGCAAAAGCACATATGATATGATTTTATACTATGGGGATCATCCAGTATTGATGGAGGTAACTTTTGGGCTAATTGTTTCATAATTATGCAAATTTTAATATACAATGCAATTATTAGAATGAAAAGTAAAAATCTTAATATCAGTAATATAAAAACAGGATGAAACATTTGGTTGAAAATTCTGGCAGCTGCAGGCGACCATCCAAAAAGGGTGTCTCACCACTGGTGTTCCCCATCCTTTTTCACTCATTCTATTATGCTATATATTTCTTCTATGGTGTGATGGACTGTAATCAGAGTTTTTTGTCCATTTTCTTGGGTATGTTTTAGTAATTGTTTCAACTTCTACTATCGTGAGATTCATACTAGTGGGGGTAGGCTGTAAATCTTGAATTAGAATATAATTAGATTCTAAAATTTGATAATTAAAATTGCATTTTATAATGTTAACAAAATTACAAACACAAGCATTAGACTGGTTACTTGTATCTACAACAACATTCTCTACAAGCACTGAATTACAAGAAGTTTTATATAAGCATATTTTTTTATTAATGTATACAAGCATTGTTTTTAAATTTTTATTAGGATAAATTTTAAAATGACAAACATTTTGTTCAGTGCCAAGACAAATGTCTTGGACTTTAATAGTATTACCTTCACAAATAAATCTTTGTTGTTCTTGTACAATACCTATATTAACATTAACAGTTTGTTATTTATTTTCATATTATGAGGTTCATACTCTATGCTTTAGAGGATAGAGCACAGTTCCGTGGTGATTTAGGTTTAAGGTATAGTCAGTACAAAAACTGTAGCTGTATTGCTGGTGAGATCATAGGTAAAATTGCCTAGATACCATCAGGATTTAATTTTTAAATTTTTTTTTTAATTAATTGTATTATTCCAAATCTCTTTTTGAATTTTTAATAGGTAAGGTGTTTTTTTTCCTTCACCTTTCTTTTATGATGGTAGTTGTTATTGATTGTATCCATGGGTGTGTCTGGATACATCTGAGAGTCAGAGACATTGGTTTGGATGATGCTAAATGCATCCGTGATCAATTGATGATGTTTATTTTTTTAATCAATTCCCTCTCATTGCGATAACAGATTTGTTAAAGACCACTGATTAGTTCCCAAAGTTAAAAGGGAAAAGTTGTAGAGGGTTGTTTTGATTTACTTAGGTCAGTGGTAATTGTAACCAGTTTATTATTTAATATATTAATATTTCAAAGTTCACTTTATTAGAACTTTCAATCCTGTTTTCAGGATATTAATTGCATCGCACATATAAGGTTGTCAGGGATGGTGAGCAAGCTGGTGTAATTGTGGAAATATTATTTTGTATTAGCAGCTTGACTCATTTGAGAATTGAAGGCCCAAGCTCGTTTGAGAGTTGGGGTCTGTTTAAAGGTATATTTTAAAGTTATGTTAGTATTCATACTTAAAAAAGCAGGCATATATATTTTTTTCTTTTTTAGTATAGTTTACAACAATGTGTAAGATTGTGGTCATGTGTTTAGAGTATTATTTTTAATTTACCATCTTATTGAGATGATGTTTTTGTTAATTCTTTTTAGAGAAAGAAAGTGTTGATTTCCATTCTTCTTTGTGATGGTCCACTTCTGTTTATAAAAAGTAGCATAAGTATAGAAGTACACTTTTTTTTTTTATTTATGACCACCTCGTCACGCATAAATTTTAAAAAATTAAATGATAGTTTTATACCTTGTTTCTGTTATAAACAAGATGCAAGCATAGGTTGGATTAAAGTAAACTTGCTTTTCCCCCTTTGTTTTTTCTTCTTTGGTGGGTAAATCGCTCTTATTACATTCTGTTAATAATGATTGATTAGCATAGATAGGAGAAGTGAGGTAAAGTAAAAAGTACTTAGGAGAATAAAAGTATTTTTTTAAAAAATGGTTATAGGTTTTTTTTGTATTTTATTTGCAGGTCATATTTGCATTCTATAGTTGTCTTTCCTTTTGGTTAAGGAAGGAAGAAAAAAATTAGTTACTTGAGGAAGAATTGGAAAAGTTAATACATATTTATGTAATTTCAAATATGCATAAATCCTGGTGTCTACTTCCAAGTTATATTTGGTTGAATTTTTAAATTTTTAATTGATTGAAATAAAGTTATATATTTATAAGGTAAAAGTTTTTTCCACACTATTTTATTATTTAGTAAAGAGAAAAGACAAAGTGAACTTATTAAAAGTTAAACTAACAATACATAAAATGGTTTGTTTTGTATAACTTGGTTAATAGTTGGTCTTCCAACAAGTGGTTCTCCATGAAAACACAAACACATTACAAGAACTAATAAATTAATAATCTAAGTAATTAGTAAAAGTTTTGTTGGTCTCAAGCAGTTCTGATTCACTCGTAGTTTGTTCCCATAAAAAGATAAGGTGCAAAAAAACCCACGAAGGAATAATTTATCAAGTGTTGACTTAGTTTCTGTGTATATCACAAAAGTTAAAAGAATTTAAGAGAAGTTTGCTGGCAGTCTCTTCACTCCATTTTCAGTGTGTGTGTGAGATGTTGCATTCCTAGAGAAAGAGGAAAAGAAAAAAAACACACAAGCCCTGAAGGAGTTTCACTTACAGGTTAACACTTAGTGAGTCAAGTTGTTTAACACAGTGGTTAAAAGTCAAACACTTATATTTAATTGTTTGTAATAAACTAGCTAGGTAAGAGAAACAGAGAGGAAGTGTAAGATCAGTTCGGTTTTGCTGAAGCATGCTTTCTTGGGTTTATGTGTAGTCCTGTGAAACAGAAGGAAAAAAAGATATGCTTGGTTCACTCTTGAACCAGCAAGGTTGATTAGAAAGATGGGTTTGAGATTCAACTGCTTCACAAAGTGTTTGCCACTTAGTTTTTACAGTTTGTCTCCAAGTTTGGGGATGGGTCTACTCTTTGATCAGAGGGAGTGAAATTGTTTGTAAAAATTCGACAAGTCACTGTTTGAGCTGGGTTTCTTTTAGTTTTTTTTGCAGGCTTCTGCCTCTGTAGTGGGTTTCTGTGGTTGAGTTTTGGTAGTGGGGGGGGGGGGGCTACAGGGGTGGTTTCTGTTAGAAACCGCTAGAAGCTTCCCCATCCCATGGAGCCAATGCCAGCCAGCTCCAGGATGGACTTGCTGTCACTGACCAAGGCCGAGCCAATTAGGAGTAATAGTAACGCCTCTGTGATAACATATTTAAGAACAGAAGATGTTTGCGCAGAAGAAATTCCAGTCAGGGAAGAGCGGAGTGAGAACATGGGAATAACAATGTAGACACCAAGGTCAGTGCAGAAGGAGGGGGAGGAGGTGCTCCAGGTCTCAGAGCTAAGGTCCCTGCAGTCCGTGGTGAAGACCATGTTGGAGCAGGCTGTCCCCCTGCAGCCGATGGAGGACCATTGGGGTGCAGAGACCCACCTGCAGCCCATGGAGGAGCCCATGCTGGAGCAGGTGGATGCATGAAGGAGGCTGTGACCCCATGGGAGGTCCAAGATGGAGCAGGGTCCTGCTGGAGACCTGCAGCCCATGGAGAGGAAAGCCCATGCTGGAGCAGGTTTTTCCCGGGTAGGACCTGTGGCCCCTGTGGGGGACCCACATCAGTACAGCTCATCCGTGAAGGACTGCACCCCATGGAAGAGTGACCCATGGGACAGCAGTTTGGGAAGAACTGCTGCCTGAGGGATGGACTCATGTTGGAGAGGTCCATCAAGGACTGTTTCCTGTGGGAGGGACCCCATGGGAGCAGGGGAAGGACTCCTCTCTCTGAGCAGTGGCAGAAACAACAACCGATCACAATCCCCATTCCCCATCCCCTGCATCGCTGGGAGGGAGAACGTGGAAGGAGGGGTGGGGAAAGGTGTTTTTAAGACTTTTATTTCACGCTCTTTGGCTCTTATCCTTTTAGTAATAAATTTAAGTACTACCCCCACTTTGAGCCTGTTTTACCCGTTGTGCTGGTTTAAAAGTTAACCAGCAGGGGAAACCAACCCAACTCAAAAGAGAGATTACAAGACAGAATAACAATTTAATAAAATAATACAATAAGTACGACCACACGGACAAGCAGCCGGCCCTAACCCACTGTCATGGTTTGAGATAGCCCCAAAATCTGATTCCCTAGCTCCATTCCCCCTCCCACATCTAAACCCAGTGTGAGATGGGTTTTTCCAGACAAAACACAACCAGACTCAGAATGGGGGAAAGGGAATATATTACAGTGACTGCACAAATAAATATTATAACACATTATACACACGATCACAACTATCTCTACCATGACATATAGTATTTACAATGGATCAGATCTCTTCTCCCCTCCAAATAAAAGTCCAGGAGGGAAAGAAGGACAGATCCCTTCCAGTCTCTGAACAGCAGGAGTCTCTTCTAAGGCAGCAGGTCTCCTCATCTCATGCATGCAGTAGTAACTGGATTGTTGTAGCTGGATCTCTTTTCAATACACACAAGGGGGTCTCTAAGCCCCTCGGTTCTTCTTTGGTCCAAGCGAAGGCCTCACCTGTGGACTGCCAGCAGGGACAAGACTTGCGTCACCACAGGTATATCACGAAATGCAGGGGCATCTTCGTGAAAGTCCCTTCCTCAGGGGATTCAAATTCCCCTTTGCAGAGCTCCGTACTCTGTCTCCAGGCAGTGGCGGGGGGGCGAAGCCCTTCTCCACATTCCTCTCCGTCCCAGTCCAGTTTCCCAGGACGCTCTGAGCTTCTCAACTTCTCTCTCTCTCTCTGGTGCTGCATGTCCAAAACTGCTCTCCAAAATAGGAGTCCATGTCCCTCCTTTCCAAGAGGGGTCTCAAAGGAGTTTTGGGGGGTCTGGTATCAGTTCTTACTGTCAGAACTCTGTAACTCTGCTGCTAGCTTCTGCTGCTGCTCCGGTTCAGGTCTTATCAGTTGGCTTTTAGTCATAACCTCTGGACACTGCGTCTCTGCTTCCTGCTCTGTCTCCGCTGCCCAGTTTGGAGAAAACATCTCCCGGTTTAACTACAGACACTTAGTCCAGTCTAACACTGTTCCAAGTCTCTGCAGTCCCCCCAGCCGGGGGTTGGGAGGCCCCAGAGGCCCCAAGAGCCTCCGGGCCCCTTTCCTCGTGGTTCTACAACATGGTCACCTCACCTACTACCCAAACTACAACTCTTCCGTTTGCTTGTGGTATATTTACAATTCTGCAGGAGCGTCCATTGGACAAGACTTCAAAACTTCCAGGGGTTTCCACCCCTTGGGGTTTTACCATTTTTTAGTCCCTGGGGGAAAACAAGATTCAAACCACTACACCCACAAAGCCCAAAAGTACAACCCAGCACCCCGGGGCACAAACAAAGCGGTGCTCCCTGCCCCCCCCCCCCTTGAGTCCAAAGCAAAGGGAGAGGGGAAAAACCTGTTGGTGGGAGAGCTGCTGCAGTCTGGTCATAAGTGGTGATTGCAGTCCAGTCGAGGGTGGTGGTCTCAGTCCTGTTGAGAGTGGTGAGCTGCAGTCTGGCTGAGAGCGGTGAGTTGCAGTCCTCCTCTGGATCCCACAAGTGGTGGTAAGGTTCTGAAACTCCAGGTTTATATATTCTCCAGTTCAGGCAGGAATGCTTAGTCCCTCCCTCAGAGCGGGGAATTCCATAAAAGGATGCTCAGTCCTTCCCTCAGAGTAGGGAATTCCATAAAAAGGTGTAAGGGTGCTCAGTCAGGGAATTCCACAAAAGGGCATGAGAACAGGAACATCCCCCCACCTCGCAGGCCTCTACTGACAACAGTTTCTGGGAAATGGTATGGAGGGCTATAGAATACACAGTTTTGGGCTACACCCATCCAGTGATGAATCGGTCCCAGTTGTTCTAACTAGGACATTATCCACCCCTTATTCTATGCCATCCATGTCATACCCAAATTAAACCCCTTAAAAACTATGTCTCCTTAAACCTATATACATATATATATATATATACAATGAAACATTACAGATCATTCTCACTCAAAATTAGGTCCCCTTGTGGTACACAACGTGTTTCCCCATCTTTTTGCATTACCCACCAGGTGAAACCAGGTCCTTGAGCAAAAACAATCCCTCGGATGGGTTTGCCTTTGCTTGAGGTGGGACTAATCCAAACAGTCTTCCCTAACATTCCTCTCATATGCACCACGGGGACTTTATCTTCATCTACAGTATGCAAAGGTTCTGATTGGGCAGAGCCAGCTCGATTGATAAAGCCTCGGGTGTTAACCAACCAGGTGGTCTTTGCTAAATGCAGTTCCCAGTGTTTGAGAGTCTCCCCACACAGTGTCTTCAGCGTGGTTTTCAGCAGTCCGTTGCACCACTCAACTTTTCCAGCTGCTGGTGCATGGTAGGGGATATGATACACCCACTCAATGCCGTGTTCTTTGGTCCAGGTGTCTACAAGGTCATTCTTGAAATGGGTGCCATTATCAGACTCAATTCTCTCCAGGGGGTCGTGTCGCCACAGGACTTGTTTTTCAAGGCCCAAAATGGTATTCCAGGCAGTGGCATGAGGCACGGGGTATGTCTCCAACCATCCAGTACTTCCTTCTACCATGGTCAGTACGTAGTGCTTGCCTTGGCGGGTTTTGGGGAGCGTGATGTAGTCAACTTGCCAGGCTTCCCCATACCTGTACTTCGACCACCGTCCACCATACCATAGAGGTTTCACCCGCTTGGTCTGCTTGATGGCAGTACATGTCGCACAGTCATAGATGACCTGTGAGACGATGTCCTTGGTTAAGTTCACCCCTCGGTCATGAGCCCATCTGTATGTTGCATCTCTCCCCTGGTGACCGGAGGCGTCATGGGCCCATCGAGTCCGAAATAATTCTCCTTTGTGCTGCCAATGCAGATCTACCTGAGAGACTTTAATCCTGGCAGCTTGATCCACCTGTTCGTTGTTACAATGCTCCTCATTAGCCCGTTTATTGCGTACATGAGTATCTACGTGACCGACCTTCACACTCAGTTTCTCTACCCGGTCAGCGATGTCCTGCCACATCTCTGTTGCCCAGATGGGTTTCCCTTGGCGCTGCCAGTTGACCTTTTTCCATCGCTCCAGCCATCCCCACAGAGCATTGGTCACCATCCATGAGTCAGTGTAGAGATAGAGTCTTGGCCACTTCTCTCGTTCAGCTATATCCAAAACCAACTGAACGGTTCTCAGCTCTGCAAACTGACTTGACCCACCTTGTCCTTCAGTCGCTTCTGCAACTCGCCGTATGGGACTCCATACGGCTGCCTTCCATTTTCGGTTTGTCCCGACCATGCGACAGGAGCCATCCATGAAGAGCGCATATCGCCTTTCATCTGCTGGTAGCTTGTCATATGGTGGGACCTCCTCAGCCCGTGTCACCTGCTCCTCTTCTTCAGAGGATAGTCTGAAACTCTCACCTTCAGGCCAATTGGTGATAACTTCCAGGATCCCAGGGCGATTAAAATTCCCTATCCGGGTTCACTGGTAGTCGGGGTGCCAGGAGGAGTTGCACTTCGGTGCCGATCACTTCTGAGGCAGCTCGAACTCCTTCATAGGCAGCCAGGATCTCTTTCTCAGTTGGTGTATAGCTGGCTTCAGATCCTTTGTATCCCCGACTGCAGAATCCCAGCAGTCGTCCTCAGGTCTCCCCAGGCACCTTCTGCCAGAGGTTCCAGGAAGGGCCATTCTTCCCGGTTGCAGTGTAGAACACGTTCTTCACGTCCTGTCCTGTCCTTACTGGTCCAAGGGCTGCCACATGGGCAATCTCCTGTTTAATTTGTTCAAAGGCTTGTTGTTGTTCAGGATCCCACCGGAAATCATTTTTCTTCCGTGTCACAAGGTAGAGAGGGCTTACAATCTGACTGTACTCGGGAATATGCATCCTCCAAAAGTCCACAGTGCCTAGGAAAACCTGTGTTTCCTTCTTGCTGGTTGGTGGGGACATGGTTGTTATTTTGTTAATCACCTCCATTGGAATTAGGCGGCGTCCGTCTTACCACTTCACTCCTAGGAACTAAATTTCCTGAGCAGGTCCCTTGACCTTACTCCATTTAATGGCAAAACCAGTTCTTAGGAGAATCTGGATTATCTTCTCTCCTTTCTCGAAGACTTCCCCCTCTGTGTTCCCCCATACAATGATGTCATCAATGTACTGTAGATGTTCTGGAGCCTCGCCCTTTTCCAGTGCAGTCTGGATCAGTCCATGGCAAATGCTGGGACTGTGTTTCCACCCCTGAGGCAGTCGATTCCAGGTGTACTGCACACCTCTCCAAGTGAAAGCAAATTGTGGTCTGCACTCCACTGCCAAAGGAATGGAGAAAAAGGCATTTGCAATGTCAGTGGTGGCGTACCACTTGGCTGCCTTGGACTCCAGCTCGTACTGGAGCTCCAGCATGTCCGGCACAGCAGCACTCAGGGGTGGTGTGACTTCATTGAGTCCACGGTAATCCACTTGTCAGCCTCCACTCTCTGCTGGACTTACACACTGGCCATATACGGCTATTAAAGGGTGAGCAAGTCTTTTTGACCACTCCCTGGGTCTCCAGGTCATGGATCATCTTATGTATAGGAGTCACAGAGTCTCGGTCGGTGCGGTATTGCCGACGGTGCACTGTTGCTGTGGCTATTGGTACCAATTGTTCTTCAACCTTCAGCAGTCCCACAGCAGAGGGGTCCTCTGAGAGACCAGGTAAGGTGTTCAACTGTCTAATTTCCTCTGTCTCTACAGTAGCTATGCCAAAAGTCCAACGAAGTCCTTTTGGGTCTTTGAAATACCCACTCCTCAGGTAATCTATGCCAAGGATGCACGGGGCCTCTGGGCCAGTCACAATGGGTTGTTTTGCCATTCCTTCCCAGCCAGGTTCACTTCAGGTTCCAGTACAGTCAGTTGTTGGGATCCCCCAGTTACCCCAGAAATAGAGAGGGATTCTGCCCCTACGTATCTTGATGGCATCAAAGTACATTGTGCGCCGGTGTCCACTAAGGCCTTATATCTTTGTGGCTCGGATGTGCCAGGCCACCGAATCCACACTGTCCAATAGACTCGATTGTCCCTCTCCTCTACCTGGTTAGAGGCAGGGCACCCTTAGTCCTGGTCATGGTACTCATTGTGCTCTTCTTGTGAGTATGACCTGGAGGTCCCTTCAAGAGGATCAGACGTATCATCATTCCTGTACAGTCTGGAGTCTTGCCCACGAGAGACTGGAGCAGCATTTACCCTTGAAGAGTTTCTTGTGGTACTTGTTCCTCTTTTCAGTTCATGTACCCGGGTTGCTAAGGAAGAGGTGGGTTTCCCATCCCACTTCCTCATATCTTCTCCATGCTCACGGAGGTTAAACCATAGATTGCCACGTGGCGTGTGCCCTCTCTCCTAAGTTGGGGGACGCTGGTTCCTAATAGCAGAGACTCTTGTTTGTCCTGGTGCGACATGAAGATCCCTTCCTTAATTTCTTCTCTTAGCTTCTGGTGTCCCTCTTCAAACTTCTATTCCAGACTTCTGATTCATTTCTTTCTCCCTCTGACTCAGCTGTGGTTTGGGTGGACGTGGTGCCTGTGGATTTGCTCCTTCTCTCCTCCCCCTGACAGTGCTGTACCATGTCCAGTAGTGTCCGGTAGGCAGTGACCAGGGCCCAGCAGGTTGCTGTGAGTTGGTCATCTCTGGAGTTGCCAGAGCATTTTCCCTTCACCAGTCTTATCATGTTAACAGGATCCTGCAGTTGTTCAGGGGTAAATTTCCAGATCATTGGAGGAGAAAACTTCTCCAAATACTGGCCGATGTCCTCCCACTTCCCGTGCCACTCAGCATTATCCACTCCCAGGGCAGGAGCCCAAACAACCTTCCTAGAAGGTCCTGTTCTGACCCTAAACATGGTGTAGACAGTACAGAGCAGACAAAGCAACACTAACAATAACATTATGCCGTCCTTAACATCAAAGGGAAACTCCATATTTTCAAAAACTGTTGTAGCAGGTCTGAAGGGGAAGAAGGAGGTGAGAGGCTGGAAACAACCATTCCCCTCTGTTCCCTTAAAGGGCTGGGTGCGATTTTTAATGAGGTCCCAGAGGTAGCAACCCAAACCAGGACAGGCAAACAGGACTGAATACACATTTACAATGAAACTCATTGCTTCTGATGTTATGATGACATAAATATAGTATACTAATAAAGCAATTTGGATCCCTCTCCCTGGTTTTAAAGAGAGCATCAAAACAGGCAAATAGTTCCCCATCTGTGGAAATATGAACATGTTCAGATACAACATCCACGTGAATGCATCAAACAGCATGGTGATCAGGGAGTTTCTATATCCAAATAGACAAATGCTTAAAATGAAATTGTGATTCTGACTTCTCTCTCTGCCCCACGTAGGGCGCCAAAAATGTGCTGGTTTAAAAGTTAACCAGCAGGGGAAACCAACCCAACTCAAAAGAGACATTACAAGTCAGAATAACAATTTAATAAAATAATACAATAAGTACCACCACACGGACAAGCAACTGGTCCTAATCCACAAAGCCCAAATGTACAACCCAGTACCCCAGGGTTCAAACAAAGCAGTGCTCCCTGCCCCCCCCCCCCCCCCCCCTTGAGTCCAAAGCAAAGGGAGAGGGAAAAAACCTGCTGGTGGGAGAGCTGCTGCAGTCTGATCAAAAGTGGTGATTGCAGTCCAGTCGAGGGTGGTGGTCTCAGTCCTGCTGAGAGTGGTGAACTGCAGTCTGGTTGAGAGCGGTGAGTTGCAGTCCTCTGGATCCCACAAGTAGTGGTAAGGTTCTGAAACTCCAGGTTTATATATTCTCCAGCTCAGGCAGGAACGCTTAGTCCCTCCCTCAGAGCAGGGAATTCCATAAAAGGATGCTCAGTCCTTCCCTCAGAGTAGGGAATTCCTGAAAAGGGTGTAAGGGTGCTCAGTCAGGGAATTCCACAAAAGGGCATGAGAACAGGAACATCCCCTCACCTCGCAGGCCTCTACTGACAACAGTTTCTGGGAAATGGCATGGAGGGCTATAGAATACACAGTTTTGGGCTACACCCATCCAGTGATGAATCGGTCCCAGCTGTTCTAACTAGGACACCCGTGAAGGTAATCAGTAACTGACCTCTCCCAGCTGTTATCTCTACTCATGAATCCTTAGCTGTTGTTTTTTTTCTCTCTCTCCTCTGTCCAGTTGCAGAGGGGAGAGTGAGAGAGCAGCTTCAGTGGGTACCTGGCATCTGGCCAGGGTCAACTCACTACAGCCTCTTACCCTGGAGCCATGAGTTAACTTTATCAGTTTGGTAGATAATGCTAGCTCTGTTTACTACAGTGATTGGATGCTGTCAGGAAAGTGGATGCAGCTTCCCAGCGTCCCACTGCATTAGTATTGACCGGATTTCAGATTTTGATAGTTTACTAGCAGTCAAAAAATTGGTATGCAATTTTTTGCAGCAAAAGGTAATCCAAAATTTTCTCTTTACAGTTTTTCCCAGACAGACAAGAAAATTAACAAAACCTGAGTGATAATATTTTTTTCTTTGAGAGTTGTTACTACCCTGAGAACACCTAAGTAGGCTTGGTGTATTTTAATTGTTAAGTTCACGATATTAAGAGCAGCAGCTGCTAGTGGAAATGGGCTGGCATACAAGTGCCTATAAGAAAGAGTTAGTATTGTTTCTCCGAGTTAGTATCAACTATGTAATTTCTGTTTTGCCCTACAGATGCAGAGTTTTTAATTGCAAGGCAAGCAGCAAACAGCTGTTTATTTAGGTGGATGCACATTCGTTTAACAACAAGCAGTTTCGCTGGCAATGTTTTTTCTTTTTTAGCAGTTAACACCTCTTTTACCTGTAATTTTTTCTGTTCGAAGTCTGCTGTAGCAAGTGAAAATGTAAGGTTGTTCACTTCAGTTCTAAACAACTTGTTTTTAGCAACAAGTTCAGAAACTGGATGTCAGGATTAACAGCAGGTCTGCCGGAAGGAAGACAGGACTATAGAGGCAGATACCCCGAGCTTTCTGCGGAGTCACGGTGAGTTTGCTGGAGCTTAGTCACTATGAGTCTACGAATGCTGAATCATCATGAGTTTGCTATAGAGCAACCAATCGTGATGTATGTTTATTTGCAGACACCAATTGTAATGTAACATGTATGTTTTGCCAAGAGCTATAAATGTCGGTGACTTGTTACAATAAAGGTTCTATCTATCTATCTATCCATCTCCTGTCCTGCTTTTGGAAGAAGACTGTGTCGCTTTGGCCATCTCAACAGCGACAACTGGAGTTTTCAGTTTTTCTCCTGCTTCCCTCTTACAAGTTGTCTAAGTTTAACAAGGTTACAACTTTGAAATTAGGAGGCTTCTGATGCCGAAAAACCTCGGAATGAGACAACTGCTCAGAGACTTTGCATCTTTAAGAAGCAAGGTATTTGTTTATTGCAACATTGGGAACAAGGTGGTTCGCACCACACAAAACTTGCTCAGCTTGAAAGTGAAAAACCAAGCCATTTTATACACTTTAGAGACACGGTTACACCTTCTAACATACATATTAATAAGTAGACTGGTCTCTGGGTGGAAACTTTCCAGAATTTTCCTTGGCACATGCATAGTTCCTTACTAGGGTGGTCTCCTACTCGAGCCTTTATCCCCTGGTGGTCACCATGCTTGTCTTCATCAAGGTGAACTTTTCAACTTTCTTTGTTAGGTGACTTGTTACAATAAAGGTTCTATCTATCTATCTATCTATCTATCCCTCTCCCGTCCTGCTTTTGGAAGAAGACTGTGTCTCTTTGGCCATCTCAACGGCGACATCTGGTGACTCCGACGCAGATCTGCGCCAAAGATTTTTCTCTGAGAGAGAGTTTGCAGTGATTTCTCTCTGAGAGAGAGAGTTGGACCAGTGGGGTGACGCACGGGGGAGACAGCACCCAATGAAGCTTTGAGAGCAGTGGAAGTTCTGCCTTGGTTTGGACCTGAGATTTTATCGACGCCTCACGAGGTAAGACATCGGAGGTGTACCATCGGGAACAAAAATTGCAATAATGGGACAAAACATGCAGCTGCAGCAGCTGTGTTGCCGTAAAGAGCAAAGCTATCAGTCAGCCATAGTGACTACATTTCACATAGGAAGATAAGCAGGTTGCTAGCATCCTGAAACCGTAACGAACTGTCTTTCTAACTTTAAAAGATTGCGCTTTTAAAAAACCCACGCCTCCAAGCCAGAAACTGTAGAAAAACCTAGCAATTTATCCCTGGAGGCAGAAAAGAAAGAGTGGCCCCTCCCCTCTATTGCTGCCGGTGCGAGAATTTTCAGCTGCGCAGTCGCGTAATGGCTTCGGCGCCGTGCCGAGGGGGGAGCAGTGCATCGTACCCGACACATGCCGCCCCAGCCGAGCCATGCGGGACTGAACTGTGACTCACTGCCCAACCCGCTAGGCTCCCCCTCCGATCGGGAGACCTTCCATCCCAGCTCACACACAGTGCTGCCGCTGCAGAAAAAAGAGGTTTTCCACTGGATGACTCAGCCGAGAAAGCAACTAAGGAGAGAAATTCAAATCGAGACGTACAGGCAAAAGGAGCAGGGCAGAAACAAACTGGAGAGCAAACAAAGAGGCGGTGAAATCAAGCTGAGTACCGCAGCCCCTCAGCGGGGGCCGGGCAGAGGACAAGAGAGCGGAGCCCATCCTTGTACGTGCCCTCAGGCTTGGAGTCGGCACCCACTTTATTTTCTCTCTTTTTCGCAGCCTGAGTTACCTATTCTTTGTTCATGTGCTAGTTAACTGTTTCAGTTTCACAGTGTGTGTAAGGCAAAACAGATACGATATGCAACAGTTTTAAAACGTTCTCACAGATTAAGTTTAATGTAGTGAAAGCCCGAAGTGTCTTGAAGAAAGAGAGGGTACCTACGCTGTGCTCGGACCCTGCGGAGACGGCCCCCACCGCTCTCAAGCGCGGGGGGGAGAGAGGGGGAGTGCAGCCGGGCGCAGGGCGGCTGACAGTGGCGCGCGGAGGGAGCACGCTGGAATGGCGGAGCGGTGGAGGGCTGCGCGGCACGGGGCGGCACTGTGCCGGGACGGGTTGGAGCCAGATCCGTGCCCGACCGGGGTGCGGGGCAGCAGCCCGGGGTCGCGCAACAGCAACCACGGCCGGCGTGAGGTCGCCTATGGGGGCGGTCCCGCTGCCTGCGGTAAAGAATTCCGAAGAGTGTGGGGGGGGAAACGGCTTTCCACCGGAGCTGAGCGGAGGTGGTGCCAGGCACAGCTGTGCCTGCCTCCCCTCCCCTTCCTCCCCACGAGGACAGCCGTGCAAACACCCTTTTCGTTGATTTGTGTTTTGCAGACAAGTCTTTACAGATTGCTAAAAAAGGTTTTGTATAGACTAATTTAGTAAAATGCCTGGTTCCAAGATATCTTATTTGACAAAGGCAGTTTTTACCAGGAAAAAAAAAAAGAAAGAAAGAAAAAAAATTGGGTCGTTTTAGCCTGAGATTTCCACCTTTGTGGGGAGAGAGATAAGATCTAAGGAGGTAATACAGGGAATTGCCTAGCAACAGACAGCCTTTCAAATTTAAACTGTTGCTTAGTAAGTGAATAGAGGAAATCAAAACCTTTTCTACCTTTTATAACAACAAGCAAGAAACTTCTTTGATAACCTTGATTTTTCTGTTGTCTTCTCAGTAGAGCATATGCCAGAAAGACTGAGAGGTGGAAATTGTTTCTTAGTGTGATAAATGAAGGCTATGATTCATGTTGATAAAAGAAACAAATGGGAACGATGGGAACAAAGAGGTTAGTGTGACCTCGGGAAAGAAGGAAAAGGATTATAAAACTTAATTACCCCTCACAAAAACATAAAACAGATCACCTCCCCTTATCTTGTACATGAGTTATAGCTGAACTGAGCTTAACCAACAGGATGTTAACACTTTCTTGTCAAGAAATATGGGAATTTATAACTTGTTGTATAGATAACAGATGTCTAGGAAAACATATGTTGAATTCTTGGAATAGTGATGTAAAATGTTTTATGCAGGTGTGTAATGAATATGCATGAGACAACTGGAATAAATATGGAGTGGCAGGCCTAGGAGAGAGTCTATCTCCTCCTGTCACCACAACACTGTTTGCTTTTACCATATAATAAATTCTAATTTGAAAAACTATTTATCTGAGACTCTGTTTCTCACAAAGTTGTGACCCCGACGTGATACCCTCCGTGTTCTGTGGGTTGTTTAGTGCTTGAAATAGTGAGAACAACAGACTGTGAGTATCACTTGGTTGAGTGGATAAAAGAGGTCAGAGTGAATGAGTGAATGAGACGCGGCGGCATAGCCGTGGCCTGAGTATGAAGTCCTTATAACCTCGTTTCTGTTACCCCGCGAGGGGCACAGCAGGTGAAGGGATGAAGCGGTTGAATTGCTGATTGGACCTCTGGAGTTGGTGAGATTTTTAGAAGGGACCTCTGTGTCGGTGGAAAAATCTTAGAAGGGATCCCAGAAGGTCGTCAGGAAGGCTTTATAAGGGACCTCGGAAACTATGGGGCAAGGAATCAGTAAAATAGGTAGCCTCAGGAAGAAAGGGAGCAGGCAGGCATTGCCAGACATACCCCCTGACAGTCCTCTTGGGGTAATGATATTAAACTGGGAAGACAGGGAGAGTACCAGAAAGATGATTCAGTTCTGTATGATTGAATGGACTAAAGAAAAGATAAGGGCTGATAATATCTCTTGGCCTTTGTATGGATCATTTGAGGACTGGATATGCCAAACCCTTAACACGTATGTAAATAGCAAGGAGCCAATTAACTCTGAAGAGAGCGAATAATGCTGCTTGCTGGGTAGGTGAGAATTGACCAGAGTCTATTAAAGTCTATAAGTTATCAAAAGAAGAGCCAACAAAAAAGGAACTAGCAGAAACTAAGTGGGAACCATTAGATAATTTACCTCCACCCTATAACCCAACCCCCTCCATAGCCCATTTTGCGACCCCCTCCACAGACCGTTTTACAACCCCCTTCACAGTCCATTTTACAACCCTCCTTGGTAACTATTCCCACAGCACCGCTGAATAATTCTCCCCTTGTACAACCATCCCCAACTGCAGACCTCACTGCCTCACCGAATCATAGATGTGAGGGTCCCGAAAGACATAAGACTCGAAGGAAGAGATGAACCACCCCAAAGGAGGTCAGAACTCTCTTAGTAGATCAAGAAAGCTCTGGTGAGGAAGATGAAGAGTTACACACAACTCAACAATTATATCCACTTAGAGAAGTATCCTTAGGGGGAACACAAAGGAGGAATTGGTTTCGTAAACACCCCCCTAAGTTCAGGTGAAGTTCAACCATTTAAGAAAGAAATGGGAAGGCTATTAGAAGATCCCTTAGGGATAACCGAACAACTAGATCAATTCTTAGGACTTAACACCTATACCTGGGGAGAAATGCAATCTATTCTGGGAATTCTGTTCAACCCGGAAGAGAGGCAAATGATACAAATGGCAGGGATACGAATATGGGATAGGGAGAACCAATTAGGACCCCCAGGAGACAATAAAATGCCCGTTAATCCTCCCAATTGGGACCATAATTCCTCTATGGATCGACAGCATATGGCAGACTACTGTACTTTAGTGATACGAGGGATCAAAGAAGTTGTCCCTCGTGGACAGAATGTCACAAAGACATTTAAAAGTCAACAAGAGAAAGATGAAACCCTGAGTGCATGGCTAGAAAGGTTGAGAAAAGACTTACAGCAATATTCAGGAATTGACCCAGAAACCCCGGCTGGACAAGTGGTACTAAAAGTCCACTTTGTAAGTAATTTCTGGAATGATATGAAGAAGAAATTAGAAAAATTGGATGATTGGCAGAACCGAGGGCTTGAGGATTTGCTAAGAGAAGCACAAAAGGTTTATGTGCAAAGAGATGATGAAAAAGCAAAAACAAAAGCAAAAGTCCTGGTGGCCGCTATCCGAAAGTCACAAAAAGACGTAAATTCAAATGAGAAAGGGAACTTTAAAGGAGAACGGGAAAAGGGAGGTCTTAATGTAAATAACAAACCCCAGCGAATTGTCTCAAGGACCCAGGAGTTTGAATGCTTTTATTGCAAGAAAAAAGACCATCTGAAAAGAAACTGCCCAAAGAGACTAAAAGACTTAAAACTGTTTGAAGAGGCCGAAAGGGATTAGGGAGGTCAGGGGTTTTATTTCCTGAGAGAAAAACATCATAAGAAACCCTTGATAAAGCTAAAATTAGGACCCCAGGACGAAGAATATGAATTTTTAGTCGACACAGGAACTGATTAAACGTGTATAATCAAGATTCCTCAGGGTTGTAAAGCTAGTAAGGATACAATTAAGGTAATTGGGGCAAAGGGGGAGGGATTTCCAGTGCCTCTTGTAAAACAAGTCCAAATTCAGGGAGAAACCAGAATAACAGTAGAAGATTTACTACTAGTACCTGAAGCAGGTTATAATCTTTTGGGGAGAAACCTACAAGTTTCCCTAGCAATAGGAGTTATATCTGAGGAGGGGGAAATGAGAGTTAAAATAATGACCCTCTGTCCTGATTTGAGACCCCCAAAATCCAGTTCCTGAGTCCAAGCCCCCCTCCCACATCTCAACTCAGTGTGAGATGGGTTTTCCAGACACTACACAAGATTCAATATGGGGGGAAAGGGAATTATATTACAAGCACTGTACAAATAGATATTACAATACATCATATACATAATCTTAACTATCTTTCCTATGATAAATCAGTATTTACAATGGATCAATCTCTTTTCCCTCCAATAAAAGTCCAGAAGGGAAAAGGAAAGATCCTTTCCACTCTCAGGGCAGCAACCTCTCTTCTTCCATGCAGTAGCAGTAGCTGGACTGTTGTAACTGGATCTCCTTCCATTATACACAAGGGGGTCTCCTCTCCCCCCTCTCTTCCATGGACTGCGATATCAGGGACAAGTTCATATCACGAAGCGCAGGGGGTCTTCGTGACAGTCCCTTTCCTCAGGGGGTTTACCCCTGAGTCAGAACTTCTCGGGCAGCTTTCAGTTGTAAGCCTTTGCTTCAAGAGTTCTATCAGAGCTCCTGTGCTCTGTCTCAGCTGCTAGCTTGGCAACAGCAGCGAGGGGGACCAAGGTCACCCCCTCTGCATTCTGTCTGGTCGTCCTGGTCCAGCTTCAGGATGCCTGAACTTCTCAACTTCTCTCCGGTGCTGCAGCACTCCAAGACTCCTCTCCTTAAATAGGAGTCCATCTCCTCCTCCTCTCTAGGAGGTCTCAGAGGGGTTTGGGGAGTTTGTTTCAGTTTTTACCCCAAACTCTCTCTCTCTCTCTCCTTGCAGGAGTTCTCTCTGCTGCATGTTTGTCTTTTCTGCTTGTTCAGTTCTTATCTCTTCTGACTCTCTGCCACTGTTCTCCGGTCAGTGCTGTTTCTGCCACTACTCCTACTGCTGCTCACAGTGGAGAAACTTCCCCCAACTCTTAACTACAGATACCTGGCCCAACTATTCCAAGTTTCTGCAGCCCCCCAACTGGGGTTGGGGGGGGCCTAGCCCCCAACAGGGCTCCTGCCCCTTCTCCTTGTGGCTTTAGAATATGGTTACACTCTTCCAACAACAACTACAACAACCTTCTTTTCCGGTCTGCTTGTGATATGTTTATATTTTGCAGGAACGCTGATTGGGTCCACATCAAGTGACACCACCCCCTCGGGAGTTACCATTTTTTTTAACTCCAGGGGGAAAAGTTTTTTCCCCCACCACAACTCTCCCAGCGTTCACCATACCAGAGGGGCTTCAACCTTTTTGCCTGCTTAATAGAGGCACAGGTTTCACAGTCACGGATAACTTGAGAGATAATATCCATGACTAAATCCACCCCTTGGTCTCTTGCCTATCTATAAGTGGCATCTTGACCCTGATGACCTGAAACATCATGGGCCCATCGAGTTAGGAACACTTCTCCCTTCTGCTGTCAGTCTAGGTCTGCTTGGAAGACCCTCAAAGAGGAAGATGAGGACAAAATTAACCCCAGCATATGGACCTCAGAAGACCAAGTGGGAAAATTCAAAATTGACCTCATAAAAATAGAAATTATTGATCCAAACCGCCCAATCCAGGTAAAACAATACCCTATTTCTCAGGAAGTGATGCCTAATGGTGCTGAGGAAAAAAACTCTGGAGCAGTTAATTGGAGATAAGAAAAGAGTTTAATTTGTGCCTAGGCATAGATGTTACAAGATGTGCGTGCAGGCCGTGCCTGAGATGTTACATTTTATAATACTGTTTGACCAATCCAAGTTTTTTCCATCCCGTAGCCTTTGTTCTGGTCCGCCCCCTGGTCCACCCCCTGGGAATTGGGTCTGGGGGCTTTTGGGACCACTTCTTCATCACCTTCACCATCTTCAGAGCGCAAAGGGTACACGGTCACCTAGTTCCTGACCATGTTCTGTTGTTCAGGCCAAGATATGAGTGTTCTCTAAACAGCATAGGTCTTGCCTTGACAAAAGACTAAACATTTCTACTGAATTCAGGGGTAGGATTGATATGCGGAGCATGGAATGGGGTAAGAGGATTGAGGAATGTGTAAACTAAAGGGTGCTAAAGGGTGAAGAATAAGGGCTGCTGTTTCTAAAATCTACTTCTACTTCTTATAAAACTTATAAAACTTACAAAATTAGAAAAATAAGAAACTAAAAGGGTCTTAAGGCATCAGAAGGATGGACCTTAAACCCATCATAGACAAACTACTGACAAACGGGACTCTTGAAATCTGCATGTCCCCTCATAACACCCCCATCCTTCTGGTTAAAAAAGGAGATGACACCTTTAGACTAGTACAAGACTTAAGAGAAGTGAACAAAAGAACCATTGCCCGTTTCCCGGTGGTTTCAAATCCATACACACTTCTGAGTCATATACCTCCTAACTACACCTGGTATAGTGTAATAGATTTAAAAGATGCCTTCTGGGCTTGTTCCTTAGATGAGGGATGTAGGAACATTTTCACTTTTGAGTGGGAGGACCCACAAATGTGGAGGAAGCAGCAATTAAGGTGGTTTATTATCTATAAACCCCAGGGGTTTATAGAATCCCCAAATTTGTTTGGACAGGTCTTAGAAAGACTGCTATTAGAATTTCTCAAACCCCCAGGAATAGAGATCATACAATATGTAGATGATTTATTGATCACTGGTGAAGGTGAAGAAGATGTCAAGGAAACTGTGATAAAACTATTAAATTTCCTTGGGGAAAAAGGACTAAAAGTTTCCAAAAAGAAATTACAATTTGTGGATCAGAAGGTGAAGTATTTAGGTCACTAGCTAGATAAAGGAACTAAGCGATTAGATGCTGAGAGAGTGAGAGGAATATTAACCATAACTCCCCCAAAAACTAAGGGGGATATAAGAAAGTTACTGGGATTGTTAGGATATTGCAGGCTGTGGATCGATGGCTATAGCGGGTTGGTAAAGTTTTTATCTGAAAAGTTTACCCAAGAAGTAGTGAAATGGAATGAAAAGGATGAAGAAAAACTAGAAGAAGTTAAAAGAGCTCTAATGAAAGCACCAGTCTTGACCCTTCCTGAGTTGAAACAAGCATTTCAGCTGTTCGTGAATGCCTATGGGGTGTTTACACAAGAAAAAGGAGGACACCGGAAACCAGTGGCGTATTTGTCAAAATTACTGGATCCAGTCAGCAAAAGTTGGTCTGTATGCTTGCAAACTGTAGCAGCCACCACTGTGTTAGTAGAAGAAAGTCGAAAAATTACTTTTGGGGGAAAGATTGTAGTTTACATTCCCCATGCTGTACAGGCAATACTGAATCAAAAAGTAGAAAAATGTTTGATTGATGCCCGCATTTTAAAATATGAAGCTATACTAATTCATGGTCCAGAGATGGAGCTCACAGTAACCAACACCCAAAATCCCGCACAGTTTCTGTATGGAGAACCAAGTGAACTGACCCAAAATTTAGAACATAATTGTTCAGAACCGATTCAGCTACAAACTAAAGTCCAAGAGTGTAGGGGATTAGCTAGCAGGAGAAGGGCATATGGATATAGCTAAAGCTATGGATGAACTGCTAAAGTATAAGATGCAGTCTCACTAGGGCTCTGACTAGGCCGTGAGAAGGTCTGAGATAGCAGACCGTGAGAAAGCGGCAATGTCCTTGGGTATTCTAAATTGAACTGAAAAACAGGAGCTTGGCATTACCAAAACAAAGACACTTTACGAGCCACCTGTGTAAACAATGGAAGGCAGTTAAGATGATATCACCACCTAACTGTGTACCAATAAGGAGCCTAATCCCTGTAATATTCATGAGCCTATTATAGAGTGTATATTAAGTTGCTGTCAATCTACAATAAACGAAGTTCCTGGATTCTTACATTAAGCGTCTAGAGCTTTCCGTCGCGACACAAGAGGATTTAGAAGAAGTAGAATTAGAAAAAGGAGAGAAATATTTTGTTGATGGCTCCTCCCAGTGTAAAGATGGGAAGAGAATTTCCAGATATGCTATAGTCGATGGAAACAACATGACAAGCATAGAATCTGGAAAACTTAGTCCAACCTGGTCAGCACAAGCTTGTGAGTTATATGCTCTCTACCGAACTCTTGAGTTACTGAAAGGAAAGAGGGGAACTATCTTCACTGACTCAAAGTATGCTAATGGAGTAGTGCATACATTCGGGAAAATTTGGAAAGAAAGGGGGCTGATAAGCATGAGGGGTAAATCATTAATACATGAAGAATTGATAAATCAGGTATTAGAAACCCTAAAGAAACCTCTAGAGATAGCAGTAGTTCATGTAAAAGGGTATCAAAGGGCGTGGTATATAGATTTGGACAGGGACACTCATTTCACCTCAAAGATACTGTAGTGGTTTGGATCTTGTTTTCCCCCAGAGGCTAAGAAAAGTGGTAACCCCCAAGGGGTGGAAACCCCTGGAAGTTTTAAAGTCCTGTCCAATGGGCGCTCCTGCAGAAATGTAAACATACCACAAGTTGACCGGAAGAGTTGTAGTTTTGGTAGTAGGTAGAAGTAGCCATGTTGTAGGAGCCACAAGGAGAGGGCAGGAGCCCTCTGGGGGGGGCCTCTACCCCCCCCCTCCAGCCCCAGTTGGGGGCTACAGAGACTTGGAACAGTGTTAAGCTGGACTATGTGTCTGTAGCTGTGAGCTAGGGAATTGGATTTTGGGGGTATCTCAAACCATGACAGATACTCAGAGAAATAATGTTTGCCTTAAGAATCAAATGGGAATATCACATCCCCTAGCACCCTCAGAGTTCAGGAAGGGTCGAATGAATGAACCAGACTCTGAAGTAAGCCCTAACTAAATTGATGATTGAAACTCAAATGTCATGGGTTAAATGCTTGCCACTAGCCTTATTATGTGTCCAAACCCAGCCCAGGGCAGACCTCGGTTTATCACCATATCAAATGCTTTATGGAATGCCTTGTATCTGGCTAAAAGATGTAGTGGACGACTATAATAATGTTGACACTAAATTAAAACCATATGTACAAGCACTTACAAAAAGATTAACAGAAATAAGAGAGTGAGGAACCTTAGCCCAAACGGCACCATTAGATTTCAAAATACATAAGATAAACCCTGGGGATTGGGTCTTAATAAAAAAGATGGAAAGAAACATCTTTAACCCCATATTGGGAAGGTCCCTTCCAGGTACTGCTCACAATGGAGACCGCAATCCACACGGCAGTGGACTCACGCAACTAGAGTAAAAGGACCAGTGGCTCCACCACACCTGAAAGACCTTTATGAATTCATCCACTGAATGGAGAAGACACACTGAGGACTGGAATGAGTTAATGCCTGAACAGAGAGACTTAAGAGCCCGACAGGTATTTCCTGAAAGTTCCGGCGTAAGACCTAACCTGAGATCCTGGTTTCAGGACAGACTCTTAAGAGAGTGCAGTTTGCTCCGTGGAAAGAGGGAACCATCCCCTGACAAAGTGAAGGGGTGGGTATCATGGCTAGGCTTCGCGAACGAAGATTTGGGAAGGCACTATCCACATTTGCTACAGGCACGCTGGTGGCTTATGAGGCCAATACGTGACAGACATATCCGATTGCAAAAGGCACAGCAGAAGGGGTGGGTATATATACTGGTAATCATCCATATTCCCCGCTTTTTGTGTTAGCTTGTGATATTGAGAAAGAAGGTTCTCAAATTCCCAAACCATCACTACCAACTTGAATACGTTGTATAAAACATCCGGAGTCCGGACACAATGGTTGGGTGGAGTGTCAGTGTATAAACTGTCACTGTATATGGTCCTGTGTGGCCTATAATCGACACATACATTGCCCCAAGTGTCGTGACAGGTACTGGGATGGACACCAATTGGAATTAGCGCAAATAAATAAGTTGTTCTGTGGATGGGAATTGTTATTACCAGTAAATTGGGAGATATTTGAAACAGACTGGTATAGAGCATTAAGATATTGTGTAAAGAAATTTGCTTGGGAAGTGGCCCAAATTGACTGTCCAATAGACAACTCTGATTTTGTAGACCCCATGTAAAGAATGTCACAATGACTGTAAACCTCTATATACTGATCAATTAGTGGGGATAAGGAGATTGCTGAAAGAACACGGTTTTTGCAAGTGTGGTAGTTTAGTCTAGGCCTTCCTTGGTGACCAGTTTGTAACCAAGGAAGTGCCCAGATTTACCCGGTATTCCCTATGATTTTTACTTAAGTCAGGCTATAAGAAGAAAGGAGGAAAGGCCTTCGGCTCTCTTTCCTTCCAGCGGCTTTGAGGTGCGGGTTTTCCCGGCTTTTGAGTCTTCCATGTTGGGGAGTGAGGCCTGGTAAGACCTTGCTGACCTTGGGAGACAGAGGTTGCCGACGGTCGTTCCAGCGCGACTTTCTGTTGTCCCAAGGAGAGTAGTAAGATATTGATTAAGATTTTGGGCTATTGATCGTGTATATTTTATTTTGTTTGTGTTCCTTTGTCCCTTCCCCCTTCCCTTTCCCTTTTCCTTTTGAAATTGTATATATATATTTCAACTGTATATAACTGTAATATAAGTGTAAATATATTTATATATATTGCTTTAGCTGTCTCTCTCATTTCGGTTCTCTTGGGTTTTTTTTTCCCCTTCTCCCTGAGGTTTGGGGGGGGATGTACAATGACTTCTTGTGGTAAGGTTTGGAGACTTGACAGGGAACCAGCTTCAAACCATATCACCTTAAGTGGTGTTTCTGCCCCCTTTTTTTTGATTTGCCACGATTGTTTGGGAACAAGTCTGGGAAGGGAGTCAAGTTGGTTTAAACATTGACCATTGTTTGGGAACACTACCGGGAGAGCTGCCAAGAAGCTTTTGTTTATATAAACATAGCTTTGTTTGGGAACAAAGGGAAAGAATATATAAACATGGTCCTTTTATTAATTTTTTTTGGTTTTTTTGCCCATTTTTATATATGTTTCTGGGTATCCAGTGAAAACTAACCCGGAAGGCATTTACCAATATCTGCCTTTCCTCAATTGTGACATCAAAGGTCTAGTGACCGAGGTCCCTAGGATTAGAATTGACCCCAATCCTTACCTAAATTGTTTAGCAACGGTTCTACTATCCCTAAAAACCATGGAAGTGCTGTTTAACATTGGAAAGGTGGTATGGTACTGCTTTTCTTGTTGCAGGAAAGGCTGAACCTCAAAGGGATTCGCTGGAACTTTGGGAAGGGCCTTGAGAAAACCAGTCTCTGGATGGCAAGGAATCTGGGTAAATTTTGGTAAATTGGTCGGGTGTGTGACACCTCCCATTAGTTGGGACTTCGTACCAGAGTAAGTGTTTGATCCTGATGAGATGGTACGTCGTTTGGCAGAAGGGTGTTTTTCTTATGAGGACCCAAATATGCAGTTTTTTACTTTGTACTGGGGCCTGATGAGTGCCTATCGAGCTGCTGTGGACTACGCTCGGAAGGTTAAGGTTGAGGCAGAAACTCAAACCATGCCACCTGAGACCGGTGCCACCTCTACTACATCCACTGAAAGCGGAACTCAGACTACACCACCTGAGATACCTCTCGCCCCTGCAGTGACAAGGAAGTCGTGGATATCAGTGCCCGACAGCGTGAGTCTACGACCAGATGGAGATCAAAGTAAGTCAGAAGATAACGGGGCGGGGACCGATACTGATACCAGTGCCAAATTTCTACCTCCACAAGGAGTATCACCCCCGAAAGCGGAAACTGCAGTTTCGCGATCAAGGACCCCAACAAAACTCCGGGACTCACAAAAAGATTACACTCGTCGGCCTGGTGAGTGAATTCTATCATGGTTGCTCCGATGTTGAGACCGTGGGGCTAGAGTTCACCTATTATCAACTGCTGAAGTAGAACAATTAGCATCCATCTCCAGAAACCGTAAATTTGATCACTTAATTGCAGAGGCGAAACCCGACCTCAGTCTTTGGGCACGACTTAAGTGTGAGACAAAGGTATCCATTTAAAGACTATTTAACATGCCCGGTGAGGAAGTGGACCAAGGTAGAAGACACCATCCAGTACCTAAGAGAATTGGCATTGTTGGAAGTTATGTATGATGATTCTCAATACGATCCCATCGCTGATGACCCAGAGGGTGTCACTTGCACAATGCCCATGTAGAAAAAGATAATCCAGGGTACTCCTGCATCATATGTTCATACTTTGGCAGGAATAATGCTTCCAAACATAGAAGAAACACTTGTGGGCAAGTTGTGTACAGTGTTACGACATCTAGAAGAAGCAGTAGAATCTAGGAATGAGTTTTCTAGAGACTATTTTGATTCTAGTCACAGACGAACATCTGAGAGAGAGGAGCCTTATGGGTGCTCTGAATATGAGGATGACTATGGAGACCACAGGGACAGATGCTACAGAGACAGATTAGCAGACCGGTCTTGACCACGATCTCGATCTTGGTCCCGGTCCTGCTCGCGATCTCCTTCCGTCACACACAGAAGGAGTGAAAACCCTAAGTGTAGATCTAAGCGCAGTGAACTGTGGTCCTATCTGCGTGCCCAGGGAGAAAACATGAGGAAGTGGGATGGTGAGTCTACTTCCAGACTTGAGGCCAGGGTGAGAGAACTAAAACCCAAGGAAGCCAATAAGAAAGTCGTCTACGTGGTAGATGTGGATTTCTTCGAAAGAGAACTGAGATCTCCCAGACACAGGAAGACTGGGGTCCGTTTCCAGGATGACAAGAAAGCCTCTGACAAACCAAAGCAAAGATCCGACGGTGAATGCTCCAACCAGAACCAATAGAGGGGCCCTGCCTTCTGTCAGGAGGAGAGGGACAAGAAAGATAACAGAGTTTACTGGGCTATGTGGGTTCGATGGCCTGGCACATCGGATCCTCAGAGATACCAAGCTTTAATAGATACTGACACACAGTGTACGTTAATGCCCTCAGGACATGTGAGCACAGAGACTGTTTCAATTTCTGGGGTGACAGGAGGGTCTCAAGAGCTGTCGGTGGTAGAGGCTGAAATAAGCCTGACAGGAGACCAATGGGAAAAACATCCCATTGTGACAGGGCCAGAAACCCCTTGCATTCTCGGCATGGATTACCTCAGGAGAGGATACTTCAAAGACCCGAAGGGGTACCGATGGGCTTTTGGTATAGCCGCGGTGACTGAAGAGGAATCCAAACGGTTATCTGCCCTACCCGACCTCTCAGAAGATCCTTCTGTTGTAGGATTACTGTGAGTCGAGGACCAGCGAGTGCCGACAGCTACTAAGACAGTGCATAGGCGACAGTACCAGACGAATTGAGATGCTGTGATCCCCATCCATAAGATGATCCGCAAGTTGGAAAGTCAAGGGGTGGTTAGTAGAACACACTCACCCTTCAATAGCCCCATTTGGCCTGTACGTAAGTCCGATGGTGAATGGAGATTGACGGTGGACTATCGTGGCTTGAATGAAGTCACGCCACCATTGAGTGTTGCTGTACCAGACTTGTTGGAGCTCCAATATGAACTGGAGTCCAAGACAGCACAGTGGTATGCCACTATTGACATTGCCAATGCATTTTTCTCCATTCCCTTAGCAGCAGAGTGCAGGTTGCAGTTTGCTTTCACGTGGAGAGGTGTGCAGTACACGTGGAACCGACTGCCCCAGGGGTGGAAGCACAGTCCAACAATCTGCCATGGACTGATTCAGGTCACACTGGAGAAGGGCAAGGCCCCAGAACATATCCAGTACATTGATGACATCATTGTATGGGGGAACACAGCAGAAGAAGTTTTCGAGAAAGGAGAGGAAATCATCCAGATTCTCCTCAAAGTCGGTTTCGCCATCAAGAAGAATAAGGTCAAGGGACCTGCCAGAGAGATCCAGTTCCTAGAGGTGAAATGGCAAGATGGACAACGACAGATACCAACAGATGTCATCAATAAGATTGTAACCATGGTTCTGCCGACCAACAAGAAGGAGACACAAGCTTTCCTAGGGGTCATAGGTTTCTGGAGAATGCACATCCCTGGGTATAGCCAGATTGTGAACCCTCTTCACTTTGTGATCAGTAAAAAGAATACTTTTCAATGGGGTCCTGAACAGCAGCAGGCATTCAAACAGATCAAGCAAGAGATTGCACATGCCGTGGCTCTTGGACCAGTTTGGACGGGACCAGACGTGAAGAACGTACTTTACTCTGTAGTTGGAGATAAAGGTCCCTCCTGGAGTCTCTGGCAAAAGGTGCCTGATGAGACGCGAGAGTGACCACTTGGCTTCTGGAACCGAAGCTACAGGGGTTCTGAAGCCATCTACACTCTTATGGAAAAGGAAATTCTGGTGGCCTATGAAGGCATACAAGCAACCTCAGAAGTGGTTGGCACTGAAATGCAACTCCTCCTAGCACCCTGACTACCAGTCCTGAATTGGATGTTCAAAGGGAAGGTGCCCCCTACGCATCATGCCACCGATGCTACGTGGAGCAAGTGGATAGCTTTGATTATGCAGCGTGTACGATTGGGAAGCTCCAATCGCCCTGGAATTCTGGAGGTTATCACAAATTGACCTGAAGGTGGGAACTTGTCATATTGTAGGAAGGAACTGGAAGTGGAAAACAGCTGTTTGGAGTCCCACCCAACGAGTGGCAGAAGCTGCCGAAGGTGAAGGCGAGTTGAGTCAGTTTGCAGAACTCAAAGCCTTCCAATTGGCCCTAGACATTGTTGAACTAGAAGGATGGCCAAGGTTCTACCTCTACACTGACTCATGGATGATAGCCAATGCCCTATGGCTATGGTTAGATCAATGGAAGAAGATGAACTGGAGGCATGGAGGAAAACCCATCTGGGCTGCTGACTTGTGGCAGGACATCGCTGCCAGAGCAAAGAGTCTGAAGGTGAGAGTCCACCATGTAGATGCCCACGTGTCCAAGAAGCGAACTAATGAAGAACACGATAACAACAGACAAGCGGACCGAGTTGCACAGGTCGAAGTGTCACAAGTAGACCTAGACTGGCAGCAGAAGGAAGAGTTGTTCCTAACTCGATGGGCCCATGATGCTTCAGGTCATCAGGGCCGAGATGCCACCCACAGATGGGCATGAGACTGAGGGGTGGATTTAACCATGGATATAATTTCTCAAGTTATCCATGATTGTGAAACCTGTGCCGCTATTAAGCAGGTGAAGACTGAAGCCCCAGCGGTATGGTGGACGATGGGATAAGTATAAGTATGGACAGGCATGGCAGGTTGATTATATCACATTGCCACAGACCCACCAAGGTAAGCGCTATGTGCTTACCATGGTGGAAGCAACCACCGGATGGCTAGAGACTTTTTCAGTGCCCCACACAACAGCCCAGAATACCATTCTGGGTCTTCAAAAGCAAGTCCTGTGGCTACACGGGACCCCAGAACGTATTGAGTCAGACAATGGGACTCATTTAAAAAATGACTTAGTCACCACTTGGGCAAGGGAACATGGTGTCGAATGAGTGTACCACATTCCATATCATGCACCAACTGCTGGGAAGGTTGAGAGGTGTAATGGACTGTTAAAAACTACCTTGAAAGCACTAGGTGGGGGAACCTTCAAGAACTGGGATCAAAACCTAGCAAAAACCACATGGTTAGTGAACAACAGGGGTTCTGTCAATCGAGCTGGCCCTGCACAAGTAGAATCCCTCCACATTGTTGATGGAGATAAAGTTCCAGCAATCCACTTGAGAGGAATGCTAGAGAAAGCTGTTTGGGTTACCCCTACCTCAGACCAAGACAAACCCATTCGTGGGATTGTCTTTGCTCAAGGGCCAGGACATACGTGGTGGGTAATGAGGAAGGGCGGAGAGATCCAGTGTGTGCCTCAAGGAAATTTAACCTTGGGGAAAAACTAATTGTATGTCCTGAGTTATGTTTTACAGGAAGCCAGTCACCAGATGAGAGAGAGAGAGAGAGAGACCTGAACTAAGCTGATGCCAGTATCCAATGATGAGACAGCCCAGAACAATGAAACAGCCCGAAAACTAGAACTGTAATTGTGACTGAGGAGACCAAAGATCTGAACTAAACTGAACTGATGTCAGTGTTGATTTTTTTCAAAGATGAGACAACTACTCCAAAGACAAACAAGGACTATATCTATATATGTATACATGTATATATATGCGAACATGAGATATAGGTGTTACGTAAAAATAGTATGGAATAAGGGGTGGAGAATGTGGTAGTTTAGTCTAGGCCTTCCTTGGTGACCAGTCTGTAACCAAGGAAGTGTCCAGATTTACCCGGTATTCCCTATGATTTTTATGTAAGCCAGGCTATAAGAAGAAAGGAGGAAAGGTCTTCGACTCTCTTTCCTTCCAACAGCTTTGAGGTGCAGGTTTTCCCTGCTGTTGAGTCTTCCGTGTTGGGGAGTGAGGCCTGGTAAGGCCTTACCGACCTTGGGAGACAGAGGTTGCCGACGGTCGTTCCAGCGCGACTTTCTGTTGTCCCAAGGAGAGTAGTAAGATATTGATTAAGATTTTGGGCTATTGATCGTGTATATTTTATTTTGTTTGTGTTTCTTTGTCCCTTCCCCCTTCCCTTTCCCTTTTCCTTTTGAAATTGTATATATATATTTCCGACGGATTAGTGGGAATGGGGGAGACCTCCAGGCTTTAGGCTGCTAGCCCATTACCTGCGAGGTGAATGCCCTTCCCCCCCGCCCCAGCACGTGGCCCTGCGACCCCGCAAGGAGCACACAGACCACCGGGGAGGGACGGACGAAAGAGGAAGTTTATTGTGGGGTAGGGGTTTATAAGGCTTTCAGGAGGGTCAAAAGGGGACCAATCACAAGTTCAGGGTCACATAGAAAAAACCATCAGGTGAAGGGTCAACAGCCAATAGAAAGGGGTTAACAAAGGCCAATGGGAAACATCTCAGGACACCTTCCCAGGACACCTTGTGTGGGAGCACAGGGGGTGTTGGGAAGAAGATCAGTGACTCTGCAAAAAGGTAAAAGCCATTTTAAAACCTGTTTAAACCACCTTAAAAACTTCGGTTTCTGTAACATTTGAACTGCTCTCATTTTCTTCACTAATCCATCTCTGACAGGACTTCTTCCATCCTGCATATGGCAAATCCATTGCCACATCTATTTCAATTGTATATAACTGTAATATAAGTGTAAATATATTTATATATATTGCTTTAGCTGTCTCTCTCGTTTTGGTTCTCTTGGTTTTTTTTCCCCTTCTCCCTGAGGTTTTTGGGGGGGGGACACAACGACTTCTTGTGGTAAGGTTTGGAGACTTGGCAGGGAGCCAACTTCAAACCATATCAGCAAGATAAAGTAAACATTTACCTAGAAAAAAGAAAACTGAGTTTTAATCAAATTTGAAGACCTAAAAAGGGGCAAGACCAGGTTAACCTCTGAGCCTGCCACTGACAGGCAACCACGGGCTGCAACCGTGTTTGGGCATGGGCCGTGGAGGCTTAAGTTATACTGGACCCTTTTGGGTACTCTGCTGTTTTTGGACTCAAACCCTTTCTGACGAATGTGCCAAGTGTTACCAGATAACACGGTATAAAGGTCGTATGATTCAAAGCTTGAGTTGCCATTCATTCGTTAACAAAGTCTGTTATGACCCTGAACAGCTAAACACTTGCAACACAAGTTCTCGGCAACTCTGGGTAGTTCAAAATTTAGGAAAAGGGGGAACGAGACTTTGACTTAGTTGTCCTAAGGGAGAAGAATGGATTTGTTTCATTTAAGAAGGCCATTTGGACATTTCCAATGGGGGTGGAGTACAAGATTTGAAAAGGGAAGAGATAGTAAAACAGAAAGTGCAAGCTATGTTAAAAGGGACTATACAAGAAAAATTTTCCAGCATGGGTGACTTATACCAAAAATTAAAAGACGAACTAGGAGAAGATTGGCAGCTCCCAGGTTATGGGACTAACCTATACATCGATCTAATGGAACGTATTATTCAGACATTGAATTTATCTAAGTGCTGGATTTGTAGTGGACCCTTAATGACAGAAGAGTGGCCCTGAAAAGGGACCGACCTCACTCCATGGGAAATTTTAAAGTGGAATCACTCTCAGAAGGTGTCAAAGTCTAGGCCCTAGGGCTGGATATTAACTTCTGACGTAGTCAGGCAAGAATGCATTGAAAGGAGAGGTAGGAAAACCTATAAGACTAAAGTAGGAGAGTCTCCATGCCTCTCAGTAAAAGTTATAAATACCACAGGGGAATTTTGGTGGCCTCAAGAACCATTAGGATATTGGACTAATAATGTAACCGCAGGTTGTATGTGGCACAATAATACCCAAAACTGGTGGTGTAATAGAACAAATCCGAAAAATCCTTTTGAAGGTATAGAAGAGTTAAAAATATATTGGTACCAAGCGAATAGCACCAGTTTGAATTGGGTGGCACCGGAAGGACTGTTCTGGATATGTGGAAAGCGAGCATATGCACAGCTCCCCAAAGACTGGAGAGGAGTCTGTACTCTTGGTATGATCCAACTGGGGTTTTTCTTACTGCCTCTCGAGAAAGGTACGAATCTAGGCATACCCTTATACGATGATTGTGGAACCATACACTGAGGTAAGAGAGATGAAACTGGGGAAACCCAGAAGTGGTACGATGACGAATGGCCTCCTGAACATATCATTGCAACCTATAGACCAACCACTTGGGCACAGGATGGGACCTGGGGTTATAGAACCCCCATATACATGTTAAATAGAATTATACGCCTTCAAACAGTCATGGAGATAGTGGCTAATAAGACAGTCCAAACGCTAGACTTAATTACAAGTCAACAATCAAAAACTCAAGTAACCATGTACCAGAATCGACTTGCCTTAGATTATCTGTTAGTTGAAGAAGGAGGAGTGTGTGGAAAGTTTAATACCTCAGATTGTTGCTTACAAATTGATGATAATAGGCAAACGGTTATGGATATTGCAAAAGATATCAGAAAACTGACTCAAGTACCCATACAAAAGTGGAACTTTATGTTAGATAGTAGCTGATGGGATAATTTATTGGGAATAGCCTGGTGGAAGAAAGTTGGATTCCTCTTATTATGCACCTTAGCTAGTATATTTGTGCCATGCTTAATTCCTTGTTTCATAAAGCTAATACTCTCAGTCGTACAAGGAATGCAAGCGTCAACCATGCCCGTTGGTCAAAAAACCACTCAGAGTACCAACGTGTTATTAGTCACCAAAACTTCAATTTCCCAGGATGAGGAAAATGTCAAATTAGTACTGTCAAGATTGGAGCAAAAGACACGAATCAATAATTCCATTAAAAAAATTCTAATTTGAAAAACTATTTATCTGAGACTCTGTTTCTCACATTAGTCAATTTTTTTATATACAAATTGTTGCTGAAAACCAGAAAACGTTCTGACAAACTCGAGTGTGGACGGCAGGAGTTCAGAAACAACACGTGGACGATCAATGTGATCAAAGCAATGTCCAATTTATTATTTAAATGAGTTAACTTCTATACAGTTTAGTTTGTTCTGGGTGCATGTTTACAACAAGTTGATTGGATAACTCAGTCTGTGCACGCGTCTCATGCCTTCAGTTCATTGGTTTTGGTGCTCTGTCCACGCGACCGGAGATCATTTTTGGCATGCAAAGTCCCTTCTATTGATCCGCCTTTAGGGGTTATCACAGATTCTGCAGGTGTCTCATTATCTACAGTTTCTCAAGGCTTTCTACTATAAACATACTATTTTCTCATTCCTTATAACTATAAACATACAGCTAACGAGTATAAACATTGCATAGTTTCACACAGTTTGTAGCTTCTAAAGTCATGTCAAGCAAGGTCTACAAAATGCAGGAGAAATTGCTCAGAGAAATCTCTCTGCTCCGGCCACACTCGAGTGCTTTCAGACCTGTGAAGTTTTCTAAGAAAGAGAAACAAAAGAGTATAAATACTCCTTCACCCAAAGATATTTTGCTGGAAAAGATTACAACACCAATAACAAACTCTAAAATAGAACACAACAGACTATTAGTTACAACCTTGCATTGATTTGTTTAGGTTTATTATATTTGGAGATTCAAAGACAAATTCTACCTTACTCAGATTCTGTGAAATACAAATATGCGTAATTTTGAAGATATCTAAAATTGTTTTAAACTGCATCTGTTCTAGTCTCTGTGCTAAGCAGCAGAGGTATGTCCTTGTTATCAAGTGACAAGCTTAGACCAGAACTGTTGCTGCTTTGCCAGGAAGCATCCCTGATCCCCTGCTATGCTCCTTATAAGACCCTGGTTTGAAGTAACCTGAGTGAGTTTTGCTGTAGCTTTATTTAAATTGCTGAAGTTGGAAGTTGCTAAACGTTGTTTGCCGTTGTTAAATTCTTAAATGCATCTATGTAAGTTAAACTGTTATAACTATTTTAAGCAATGTGTTTAGAGTTTTCAAACATTCCTATTCTTCATTACTTAATACATTCAGATATTCTCAAAATGTTATGTTTTCCCAGAAAAGTATATAATATCAGTAAAAATTCAGAGTTAGTTGTTTACAAATCCTAACTGATCATATCTTTTCAGAGGTTGAGACTGTTCAAGTCTGAAAGGACGTGACTGTTCTCTAGTTTCATGTTTTGCATCCAGAGAGGCAGAAATTTGCCCAATGAATTACTGTGAATCCTTGCATTAGAAAGGTGGAAGTTTCAATTTCAAAAATGCTGTTCAAATCCCAAACTATGTGTGGTTTGATAACAGAAAAGTAAAGGATACAAAACTATATTTAATCCAATTATGCAAATAAAACCCTTATCAAAATCAGTAATCCCATCCTCTGAAGGATTTCCATATGCTGGAATTTCGAACAACCAGTTGTTTCTTCATAGTGAAAACTGACACTTATCAACCTGTTCAATTAATGCCTTGTTACTTGCTTTTATCAAAGTTACGGTGACCTTCCTGAAATTCAATGTGTTTTGCTTTACAATAAGAGAGTTGTTCTGCAGTACAACCTAATAAAATACTGCTCAAAATGATAAAAGAGTAAAAGTAAATACAGAAGTTAGAGACCTAAGAAACTGAGTTAAAACTAAATGTGATTGTTCTAACCAATGTTATTTGAGAAGCAGGATTGAAGAATGCTCCAGAAAAAATTCATAAAACCAAACCATAGAACCTATCTTTTACGGAGAGAATTATACTGCAAAGAATCATCACTAAACCTTCAACTTCAAAGAAAAACTGCGAAATTACCCACGATAACCACTTAAAACTGACTAAACTACTAATAACAAACTTGTAAGTTTTTTTACTAAAGGTGAAGAACACCTAGAAGAGGCAGATGAACAAGAGCCGAGAGTTAACTACATCCTAGACATCAGAGACAACTTGAACTGACTTCTCACAGAAGACACTGATTTTCAAGCTGTATTAGCAGACTGTAATAGTGACCTATCCATTTTTCTAAGTACCGACTATGGACAGAAATCATGCATTGCTGCCAATCACACATTACTCACATAACTCAGACATTGGTTTAACTTCTCCACAATTTAGGAAGTTTTGAAAAACTGTAAGGACAAGTAATGTTGTAATTTGCTGTTTTTCCAAAGCTAAAACAATTCTTGCAGGTTGGAGTGCATGTCACGCTGCAGACATCCGGCATAAATCTCTAAAAGTTACAACATTATACTCAGTGTGAGGGGGCATGAATCTCTTTAACAGAATTATTTGCAATGTACTGCATGAATTCTAATAACTGTTTTGTTTTCCTTTAGTGACTACTGCTGTGAAACTTCTCTTGATATGCCTAATGAAAATGTTCAGAGATTCTTATTCAGTATTAACACTGTTGAGTAGATAATCCCATGATAACATATTGTACAGACTAATTTGATCCATATTTGATACAATATCCCTTCGGTTCAGTCAGGATGCAAATTATGAGTAACTAGGTTCAAGAGGTGAAATACCATTTGTTTTGATTTACGGCTCTTACAGCATGTTGCTAAAAGATGAACAAAAATATAGAATTAGATGATGTGCTGATAGAATAACATAACTCTAAATTTTACACATGAATAGAAATTGCTTAATAGAGCATTTCATTCCATACAAAATTTCTAATACCCTTTTTAATTAATGTCAAAAGTGGAAGTAAAGATAATTCTTCTAATGAGAAAATAAATGTTAGTGCCTTAAAGATTAAATTTCAGTAAGCAACAAACATGTCCCAACTATCTCAAGGATAAATAAGACTTTTAAGTACTAACTTTACATAAAAGATAGAATACATGACTTGAGCATTGCAAAAATAACTGTCCCTTTTTTAAGAACATGATACAATAATATTCAACTACAAACAGAAGTTTTAACTTATTAACCTTTTGTTTTAACCTACAGGGACCAACTGTGGACTAGTAGTGCAGTATTGTTCGCTCTCTGTGTAAAGGGACAAAAACTCACATTTATACTTAAATTACTGATGTTTAAAAAACTCCTGAGATTTTTATTATTCAAACGGTTCTTTAACTCATTGCAGTTAAATTCAAAGGTTTAAATTGTTGGTTTTTTCCCTTTTTTCCCTTCTATATGTCTGCTTACTAAAAGAATAATTAAGAGTAATTCAGAAAATTTAACCCTAATCCAGGTTACTGTAGTCCGGTGATTGCAAACTAAACCTTCTTTCTTTCCTTTTCCCCCTTCCTGGCATCACATTTGTGTCTCCCTGCAGCAAACTCACTGAGGAAGTCTATTCAACCAAATAATAAGGGGTTTTTTGCATAACTAGATCAACCATGTGACCTGAGTATTGAGACTACGTTGTCTCCACAGTGAACTGACTTAAACACCTATACAAATAAACCCACGGGACAAGTGGAAGTAAAAATAAGATCAAGTAGCGTATATAACACATGATGTGTAATTTCTCTTGATGTTCCTTAATCATCTCCTTTAGAATGCTCTGTATGTAATACTGTCTTCTTAACTTGGACTTAACTGGAAGTTAGTACCCAAAATGAAATAGCATCAATAACAGATAATAGTTATAACAGTGGAACTTAGGTTATGAAACAAATTAAGTGCCTTTCAGTTAGAAATTACAAGTATATGGGCATTACTTTCTTATGTTCTTGTAGTTCAAATGACATTGTTTCTATTGTGGTGCATAGAAAAATCAAATTACTGTAAGATGCAAAATGCAGAAACTACTCACCAGTGTTATATCTTTGACTTTATAAACCTTTAGCATTCTAAACAAAACTAACTCACTCCTAGAACAAGTTATTATCAAGAAAGCATTTTACACATCAAATGACTATTTTTAAACACAAAAAAAGGGGGAAAGAGACTATGCATGCACATAAACAGATGCTAAATCAGAATAGATCTCATTTAAATTTGTTAGACCTTATATTCCTTATAATAATTCCTTTTCAAACCAAGTACAGTTGTTGAATGTGACTACCAAAAAATGACAGACCGAGAAGTACACAGCTAATAACTACTTAAAATGTAAACCGTGTAATTATAATGTAAAAGTATAATAGAAATTCCAGTTATGCGTGAGTGAAGAATGACTGAGGTGACCACCAATTGAATTATTGGAAAAAGACTGTATGAGAGAGAGAAACTGTATAGATATATATGTGTGTAGACTTAAAAATACTTTACATGAGTGTCAAGATTTTAGAGGAATGTGTTACATGAATCTGTCAGACGATAGTGAGTCCTTATTCTAGATGGCAGATGAACTCTCTAACTTATTTCTTGGAGAAGTGTTGTTATCTATCCTTGTTGGGAAATGCTACATTTCTTCTTAGTTTTGAATCAGGGGTTGTTGATACTCATGCCTTGCTTGATCAGCCTGTTGCAAAGGGCCCTGCAACAGACTGTCAAGGCCATCTTTGTGGCATAAATACAAAAAAAAGGGGGAATTGTCAGGATTAACAGCAGGTCTGCCTGAAAGAAGACAGGACTATAGAGGCAGATACCCTGAACTTTCTGCGGAGTCATGGTGAGCTTGCTGGAGCTTAGTCACTATGAGTCTATGAATGTTGAATCATCATGAGTTTACTATAGAGCAGCCAATCGTGATGTATGTTTATTTGCAGACACCAATCGTAATGTAACATGTATGTTTTGCCAAGAGCTATAAATGTCGGTGACTTGTTACAATAAAGGTTCTATCTATCTATCTATCCATCTCCTGTCCTGCTTTTGGAAGAAGACTGTGTCGCTTTGGCCATCTCAACAGCGACAACTGGAGTTTTCAGTTTTTCTCCTGCTTCCCTCTTACAAGTTGTCTAAGTTTAACAAGGTTACAACTTTGAAATTAGGAGGCTTCTGATGCCGAAAAACCTCGGAATGAGACAACTGCTCAGAGACTTTGCATCTTTAAGAAGCAAGGTATTTGTTTATTGCAACGTTGGGAGCAGGGTGGTTCGCACCACACAAAACTTGCTCAGCTTGAAAGTGAAAAACCAAGCCATTTTATACACTTTAGAGACACAGTTACACCTTCTAACATACATATTAATAAGTAGACTGGTCTCTGGGTGGAAACTTTCCAGAATTTTCCTTGGCACATGCATAGTTCCTTACTAGGGTGGTCTCCTACTCGAGTCTTTATCCCCTGGTGGTCACCATGGCTTGTCTTCATCAAGGTGAACTTTTCAACTTTCTTTGTTAGGTGACCTAGATTCCTCAGTGTCTCAGTTTAATGAGACTGAGGTGTTTTGGTAAGGAGGGTGAGTTATGAAGAAGACCAAACTCCTCCCTCTAAGCAATTGTAAATCCAAAATTAAGAGGCTCCAATTGAGGAAGTATGGAGAAAGAAAAAATAACAACCCTTTATTAAAGGATATATGTGTATTTGCAAAACAACAAAAGAACACAAAACCAACCAAACAATAATCCTGTACCCAAAAATCCCCTTCAAAAAGGAAACAGTTCAGTACTTTTCTACCTTTTGGCGCAATTCTAACCACGATCGGCAGGGGGCACAGTTGGATCACTGGAGGAGCAGAGCCTGCAGTAACTCGGTGGTGGTCACTGTTGTCACTGTTGGGCTCTGATGGTCACTGTGTGGGGCCCCGGTATGTGGGAGAAACAACTGACACCATAGCCATACATTAATCAGGGATAGTAAAGTTGCTGCTCCCAACAGAACTGTGATGGGAGGTATAAAAAAATGAAACACTTGTGTTGCTGTGGGAGAAAATCCTACAAAAATATCCCACCAATGATGTTCATCTACTTGTTCTACCTTGGTTAGTATAGTTTTTATACTTTCCATATCATACTTCACCTGCCAAAGCATACGTTGGGTGGTTTTATTTACCTCTTGTACCATTTTTTATATATCAGGATGTTTGAGCATTTTCTGGAAAAGGTTGATATCCATGCCTATTTGTAATTTGGGTGTATCATGATACAACAAGCAATCATTTTCGATCAACTGTTTAGGAGTTATAGGCACCTATTATTCAACTGTATAATACAACCTATTATTCGAGTTCAATTACAAACACAGAAAGTAGTACCGTTTACTATTTCTTGGCAGTCATCAATGGTTATATTGATATAACTAGTTCCAAATCATGCACATCCATTGCCTACATAATACACTTGTGATTGGGCTTTGGTATACGGATGCATTTCAAAAGTACATGCATTAGTGTCTAAGCATAAATCTTCATTTTCTACTATAGCATTTTCACAAGCATATCCTAACTGTCCCCTAGGAATGCAAGCTTCAGTACTAATTAATTGTCATTTTCCTTTGTTTTGATTATAACTAGCTCAAACATTATGACCTACTGGTCTAACTACTACATCTTGATGTATGACTCCTAATGTCAAGACAGGAAAGACAGTTTGTTCTTTAGCTGCCCTAATAGTGAGTACATACGCTTCAATCTGCTCATGTTGTGAGTTGTAAATGAAATTCACTAACTGCTACCATACTTGGTGATTTGTCTCAAATTGGATTGTAGAACGGTTCTTAGCTATGATTTCTCTTATTTCTTGAGATAGGATTCCCAAGGTCCCTTCTCTAAGTATTCCTGCAGCCACAGATTGTACCCATTGTTGAGTTTGGACATACTGGATGGCAAGAGCAACCCTTCTATTTATTCCATTTGTATAGTCGGTAATTTTAAAAAAATCTTCTACTGTATGGTTTGCCACTAGTGTTAGTAGTCAAACTGTTAATGATTGTGTTTCTGCCAGAGTAAGTAAAGATGACCTCAGGGGAACTTTAAGTTTCCCTAGATTGGAAGTGACAACACTAAGCTTATTTACTAACACTTCTTGAACTATAGAATTTAACACACCTAGTCCTGATCCAATCTATCCGGCTGTGTCTCTTTGAATTCTAGCCACACACCCCATCCTTTGAGGTTTTGGAGTATATAAGGCTGACAGTCCTTTTCTATGTGGGATATGTTTGCCTGGATATTTACCTGAACTCTTTTCATTGAGTATGTGGGATCTAAAAGTAGCTTTTGTTCATTTGATTGCCTAATTACATAAGGTCCTACAAAAGTTAGGTTGTGTATGTTATTACAACTTGGGGAAGGACTCATAGGTCGTGAAGTTGTCTCATCTGGAGATTTAGTAGTTATGCTTTCTTCAAGTTCTATTGCAAATAATTTCAATAGAGTTTTATTTCCCCTGGTCCACAGACACATAACCAAAATTGTCTGGTTTAACACTAACCTGAGCTCACACTGCACTTTATTTCTTCTCACTCCAGCCCACAAACATAAAACCAAAGCTGTCTGACCTAATTTTAGTTTGGTCTTGCATGGTGGGGATCTACAAGTGATTTCTTTAATAGTACTAACTAAAAATTCCTGGGAGTCTGCAGGTCTTACAGTTATCTGAATCTGGTCTGTTTCTTGAACTGATACATTAACACTCCTGCACCCTATTTGTATTTCATCCCCAGGTTTCCCTATCAAAGTATCAATTGGTCCACTATCTGGGGTACTCCGAATTGATTTCCAATCTTGTTGTTTGTATGACTCGTTGTGCAGAACATATACAGTCAAATTTACATTGGACCTTTTATGGTCATCAATGTAGACACCACTTCCAGCACTGCTAGAATATCCAATATGAGCGTCAGACCATGGTCACTCTGGGGTAGTAACTTGAATCAAAGTCATCATACTTATCAAAATCCCAATGACTAGCGTTGAGTAAGTCTGAGGGTAGTTGGTCCTACAGGCTCTGAAGTCCATGGTTTCTCAGGAACCCTCTTGAGAGTAATGAATCCAGGTGGATCATTCTTTTATCCGGACTGCTGTGAACATGGTCAACAACACCTGAAAGGGTCCATTCCACTTTTCTTGTAGGGGATCTCCTGAAAAATTCTTAACATATACCCAATCGCCAGGAGTAAATGGATGCAGTTTACAATCAGGTTGCTTAGATTGATTTTCTAACACAACAGCAGAATTCTTACTTACTTGTTTCCCCACAGTTATAACATAGTCAAAAACATATTGATTGCCTATCTGATCCAAAACTTCACTGTTAACATTGTTCATTCCATAAGGTCTACCATACATAATTTCAAATGGACTTAGTTTTTCTTTAGACCTTAGTTTGATTCTAATTCGAATTAAAGCAATAGGTAAAACTTGGTACCAATACAGATTTGTTTCTTGACAGATTTTGGTTATTTGCTGTTTGATTAAATGGTTCATCTTTTCCACTTGCCCACTTGTTTGGGGTCTGTATGGAGTATACAGTTGCCAATTAATTTCTAGTGCTTTACTTATTGCTTGTACAATTTCTGCACAGAAGTGGGATCCTCTACCCGAGGATATACTTCTAGGTATTCCGAACCATGGTATTATTTCATTCAACAAGACTTTAACCACTTCTCTTGCTTCGTTAGTCCTACATGGGAATGCTTCTGGCCACCCAGAAAAGGTATCTGTCAAAACTAATAGATAGCGGTATCCCCCCTTTCTTGGAAGTTCAGAAAAGTCAATTTGCCAAATTTCACCTGAGAAGTACCCTCTGCTTATGGTTCCCTGATGCTTTTTAGTTCCAGTGTTTGGGTTGTTTTTCAAACAAGTTTCATATCGAGATGTTATTTGTTTTATTGCGGTAAACAAGTTTGACCCTGCTACTTGAACTCTTAAGTATTGATATAGAGAGTCTAAATCCCAATGAGTCTTATCATGTTCAGTTTTAACAAAAGGCCGAACCAATTTCTCTGGTAATACTAATTGACCTGTTTTCGATTGACCCCATCCACTGTCTAACAACTTACCCCCATTTTCATGTATCCATTTATAATCTGATTCTTGATACTCTACTTGTTTGTCCATTGTCGTGGGTTGAGGTGACTGGGTTGTTTTTTTTTTTTTGGTAGTGGAGGGGAGCTACATAGGGTGGTTTCGGTTAGAAGCTGCTAGAAGTTTCCCCCACAATGAAGTCAATGATAGTTGGTTAAAGGAGGGACTTCCTGCTGCTTCCCAAGGGAGACCCAATAATTGTGCCTCTGTGATAACATATTTAAGAACAAGTCTGTTGCGCAGAAGAATTTTTGAGCCAGGGGAGAGCTGACCGAAGCTCCCGGGTGACCCCACCGCCTCCTCCGCTGCAGGGTGGCTGGGCGGCAGCAGTCCAACCCGGGCCTCTCAGCACCTAGCCTGGAGCAGGCAGCAGTGGCCTCTGCGAAGGGGCGACCAGGGCTGGGGCCAGAGTGTGCAACCCCACGGAGAGCAGCCCCCCAGGCCCACCCCACGAGCTGCCCATGCTACTCTTGGCAGTGCCAGTTGAACCATGCGGCGACCCCTGCAGAGGGGAAACCGAGGCTGGGGCTGGGTCGTGTGGCCCTGCAGAGAGCAACCCCACAACCAGTGACCCCACAACCCCTCGGGCCCGCCCCGCAAGCAACCTGTGCTGGAACCCGTCCTGCCCAAGGAGCCGAACAGCACCAACAGTGCCAAAACCCCCAAGGTGAATGGCGAGGGGTGGGGGCGGAGTGCCCCGTGGGCTAGGTCAGGGCATCAGAGTGGCCCCTGCCAGCGGGCACTGCCCTCCCTTCCCCCTTGACCAACTTGAACTGAACCAGGGCCGTGGTGCAGCTGAACCCATGCTGGAGCAGATGGATGCATGGAAGAAGGTCGTTACCCCCCGTGGAAGGTCCAGGATGGAGCGGAGTCCTTCAAGAGACTTGTGGCCCATGGAGAGGAAAATCCATGCTGGAACAGGTTATTCCCGGGTAGGACTCATGACCCTGTGGGGGATCCACACTATGAAGGACTGCATCCTATGAAGGACCATCGGGGTACAGAGACCCCCCCCTGCACCCCATGGAGAAGTGACCCTCGGGACAGTAGATATGGAAGAACTACTGCCTGAGGGATGGACCCATGCTGGAGAGGTCCATCAAGGACTGTTACTCATGGGAGAGACCCCAAGGAGCAGGGGAAGGACTCAGAACTGTGGTCCTCCTCTGTAATCCGTGGTGAGGACCATGGTGGAGCAGGCTGTCCCTCTGCAACCCATGTAAGAGTGACCTACAGGACAGCAGATTTGGAAGACCTGTTGCCCGAGGGATGGACTTATCTCCCTGCACTGCTACAGGGGGGAGGAGGGAGAACATGGAAGGAAGGAGGGGTGGGTGGAAAGTGTGTTTAAGACTGTTTTATTTCTCACTCTTTAGATCTTATCCTGTTAGTAATAAATTTTAATATTAATCCCACATTGAGTTTTTGGTTTACCTGTGGTACCTCTCCCAGCTCAGAGCGACTTTAGCGGGTGCCTAGAATCCAACCAAGGTCAACCCACTACATCCATATTTATTTCTTCTGGTACTAGGGCTACTACTTGTACTTCTTTACTCTTTTCAGCTACTCACCTGACTTCACTGTCAACTTTTCTGTTACCTACCTCTGGGACAGTGTTACCTTTAAGGTGTCCTCAGTAGTGCATAATTGCCACCTGAGAGGGGAGTTGTACAGCCTCTAGTAATCATAGAATTTCTTCAGCATATTTCACAATTTTTCCTTAGGTTGTTAAGAGTCCTCTTTCTTTCCAAATTGCTCCATGAGCATGAACTATGCCAAAAGCATATTTAGAGTCAGTCCAAATGTTAACTTGTTTCCCTTTGGCCAGTTCTAAAGCTCAAATGAGAGCTATCAGTTCTGCTTTCTGGGTTGAGGTTCCTGTAGGCAAAGGTTTTGATTTGATTACCTCAATAGTGGTGGTTACAGCATACCCAACCATCCTCACACCTTGTTTTACGAAACTGTTACCATTGGTAAACCAGGCTTCTGCGTCCAGGAGTGGTTCTTCTTTGAGGTCCAGGTGACTGGAATAAACTGCTTCCATGGTTTCCAGGCAGTCGTGTACAATGAGTTCAGTTGTGGTTTTTCCTTCTAGGAATGAAACTGGGTTGACAACATTAGTCACCTGAATGTTTATATCATCTGATTCAACCAGGATAGCCTGATATTTCAGGAACTGAGAGGGTGACAACCAATGATTCCCCTTCTGTTCAACACTGTAGATACTGTACGGGACACTAACACAGTCATTTTCTGTCCCATTGTAAATTTCCTGGCTTCTTCTATATTTATGATCACTGCTACTACTGGTCTTAGGCAGGTGGACCATCCTTTGCTTACTTTGTCCAATTGTTTGGAGAAGTAGGTTACTACTCTTTTATATGGCCCTAGTTGTTGGACCAGGACCCCTAGAGCCATTCCTTGTCGTTCATGTGAGAACAACGAAAAGGGCTTTGTCACATCAGGCAATCCCAGCGCTGGAGCCCTCATGCATTCTCACTTCAACCATTTGAAGGCTCCACTTGCTTCAGGGGTCCAGATTAGGTTGCCCTTAGTTATTTTCAGCAGGTCGTACAAAGGCTCTGCAATTAGTCCATACTGATATATCCATAAACGACACCAACTTGTCATTCCCAGGAAGGTCAGAAGGTCTCTTGTGGGGAATTTCGGCTGGACCGAGACCCTAACATGGAATGAAAAGGTGATTGAGAATGGAGGTCTTAACCCTGACAACATATCGATGCACCCTGAGAGAAAACACCAGGAGAAAGTTGTCCCATGAGAAACAAGGACTTATTTTGAATAAAGTGACTGAGTAGAATGTAAACATGAGAAGAAAACAAGAACAGATGTGCAGAGAGACTGTGGGAAAGTAAGACTGAGAGAGTCCACCTATCAGTTGTGAGTTTGTGTTTTCTGTGTTTGAATTAACCTATCTGTAAAGAATACGTGTGCCTAAGAAATGTATATAAGGAGTTGTAAAGTGCAAACTCGGGACTTCTTCTTTTCTATCCAATAAACCTGTCTACTGGATATTCAGTGTCGTGTCCGTTCCAACAGCGACATCTGGTGACTCCGATGCGGTACTGCGTCTATGTGGACATCGGATGGCAGAGAAGCCGATACGGGCGGTGGGGAGACAGCCACGGGAATGGAACTCAGTGTAGCTTTGAGAGCAATGGAGAAGTTGACAGGTTGACCTAGACGAAAGACACCTGAATCAGGTGAACCACCGAGAAACACGGGGACTACTCTTAGCAAAGAGGAATATAGTGTTGTATCAATGTGGAAATCTATCCTGCTTAGATGAACTAGTTTTGCGAAAGATGTTGCTTTGGAGCAAGGGCCAGGGATATGAAGCAGATACTATTCCCGCTTTTAGTGTCTCTATCTTGAAAGAAATTGGTGATAAGCTCTTTGATACTGCCTCCAGGGGAGAAAAGGTTGCTACCTCCCTTCTTACAACTTGACGGTTGTTATATGAAACAGTAAAAGATATTAAAACACAGACTGTTAAAGATAAGACGGAACCTTCTGATCCTAAACCTGTGAGGTGCCTTCTGCTGATATCCCTGCACACTTCCCACCTCCCCCTCCTGTGCCTCCTCAACAGAATGCTCAGTGTGCTCCTGCAAGAAATAAGGCACCTGCAGGGGACTCAGGAAGGAGTAGGTCACCTCAGGCCTGGTACAGGTCTACCCTTTGGAGGGAGGACGAGGATGGCATGTATGGGAAAGGGTTGGTAGCAGTCAGCAACTTATAAGACGCCGACAACCTATCCTTCCTGTAGCACCACCGCCCCCCTCCAACGAGTGAGAAGGAGAGGGAACCACCCCAAGGGGACTACCTCCCCCCCCTCAGGACAACTGGGATGAGTACTTTGAGTGGTGGTTGGCCAACAACTCGGGGTTGCAAGCAGCGTTGATGAATTTTACTGGGCAAATTACTTATCATGTCCCTTCTCATCCATTGTTTAAACTGGCAAGTCAAATACCATTTGCCCAAAAACAACTCAGTTCACGGGACCCCGTGTCCGGTCCCACTGTTTTTACGGGTGGGTCAGGAAAAACAGGAAAAGTTGTTGTAGTGTGGTATGCCGATTCACAATGGCATCACATTGTAGAGCGACAAGAAGGTTCTCCACAGGTTGTGGAACTGCGTGCTGTTTTGTTAGCTTTTCAACATTATAATGATGCTGTAAATATTGTTACTGCTTATGTAGCCAATCTGGTTCAAAGACTTGACAAGACTGTTTTGGGGGATGTATCTAATGCCCTTTTGTTTAGTATTATGAAGCTTTTATGGTTAACCATTCAGAAACGCTCGCATCCTTATTATATTCTACATATCAGGAGCCATACTTCTCTCCCAGGTTTTTTCACCGAAGGTAATGCAAGAGCATACTACTTGGTTTCTGCACTAACATTAGGTCCAGTTCCGAATTTGCACCAACAGGCTGTTGAATCCCACCGTTTTTTCCATCAAGGTTTTCGAGCTCTGATGAAAAAATTTCAACTTACAGCAGGTGATGCACAATCCATTGTTGCGTCTTGCCCCAATTGCCAGGATTATCATGTTCCTGCTTTTTATGGTACCAACCCACGAGGGCTCCAGGTCCTGCAAATTTGGCAATCTGATGTAACCCACATTCAAGAATTTGTCCGTCTTAAATATGTTCATGTTTCTATTGATACCTTTTCACAGGTCATCGTTGCTACTGCCCATGCTGGCAAGACCACTCGAGATGTGATCCGCCATTGGCAACGGGCATTCACCTTTTGCGGAGTTCCCAGTCAACTTAAGACCGACAATGCCCCAGCTTGTAAATCAAATAGGATTTCACTGTTTCTACAGCAATGGGGTGTTACACATGTTACGGGCATCTCTCATTCTCCTACAGGCCAAAGTATTGTTGAACGTGCTCATGGCACTCTCAAACGTTTCCTTCAAAAACAGAAAGGGGGAATGATGGGTGAATCCCCTGAGGTAAGATTAAACAAGGTAACATATGTGCTTAACTTTTTGCATATTGCATAAGGTTGTCAGGAACCTCCCATAGTTCGCCATTTCAAGGCTCTGACATGAAATTTGACTGTTTCCCCCAGGGCCAAGGTGCAGGTAAAAAATTTGCAGACAGGACAATGGGACATTGCTGGGGAATTATTAACTTGGGGACGAGGTTATGCTTGTGTCTCCACAGATGAAGGACCACGCTGGGTTCCTGCACGGTGTGTGCATCCTGTTCTGCATCGGGGTGATCGCTGCTGATGCATCCTAAGAAGAGGAGTTAGATCGAATTAGCCCATGGAAGGACCGCAATGTCTGGGTCACCTTAATGAAGGCCTTGAACCAAATCACCTTTTGCGCCTCGCTTGCACAGCCCAAACAGCCTTTTCATACCTGTCTGGTAGGGGTTCCGTTAAATGGCAGTGAGGCCAGCCTTATAGTGGTTGACCTTAGACCCCTAACAAAGTCTTTTTGTAAAGTTATGTGGCAGTGTACGGACAATTGGGATTTGTGGGATCATTCTCTCCCACGTGCTTTACTGTCTCAAGAATTAGACATCTTGGGGAGTTTAACGGTTGAGAACTGTGTTTTCTTTAACCATAGGTTTGCTTATGAGCTATACGATGATGGTACAATGGTCCCACAAGATGTATTCCCTAGCGTACCTTTCTATCAGAATCACTCTAATTGGTACCAACACCTAGGGCATGATAAAATTGATCCTGCACCAGGGGTCAATGTTGTGAGACAACTGCCCTCTGGTCTGTTTCTCATATGTGGAGACAGAGCCTGACCGGGAATTCCCGAAAAAATAACAGGGGGACCTTGTACCATAGGTCATCTAGGACTGTTAACACCTTCTCACAAAGTGCTTTTTTAACCACACCCATCTATCTAGCCACTCTCGTGTTAAACGTGCCTTAACTATTAATTCTAAGTGTGACAATTCTGTTAACCTGTGGAGTCGTGGGGAAATAGTAACTGTCTCCTTTTTTATGCCTCAAGCAGTTGCCACGAAAGCATTAGGGACTTTGAACAAGTTAGCCTGCTGGGTTACAAAACAAACCAAACAAACGTCTCAAATTTTATATCAATTAGCCACAGATGTTGACAGTATTCGTCATGCTACTTTACAGAATAGAGCTGCTATTGATTTTCTGCTTTTAGTTCACGGACATGGATGTCAGGAGTTTGAAGGAATGTGTTGTATGAATTTGTCTGACCACTCTGAATCGATTTATAAACAGATTGCAAAGTTACAAGAAGAAACTCGAAAGATTACTCAGGACACAGGGTTTTTTGGATTAGATAATATGTTTAAGGGATGGGGGTTACCAATATGGCTTCTTTCTTGCCTCAAGACAGGACTTTTTATCATCGTTATAGTTGTAGTTGTGCTTCTGATGTTCCCATGTATTGTGTCACTTGTACAAAGGGCCCTGCAGAAGATGGCACAGGCAATCTTTGTCGCACAAATACAGAAAGGGGGAATTGTAGGGAATTTCGACTGGACCGAGACCCTAACATGGAATGAAAAGGTGATTGAGAATGGAGGTCTTAACCCTGACAACATATCGATGCACCCTGAGAGAAGAGAAAAACACCAGAAGAGAGTTGTCCCATGAGAAACAAGGACTTATTTTGAACAAAGTGACTGAGTAGAATGTAAACATGAAAAGAAAACAAGAACAGATGTGCAGAGAGACTGTGGGAAAGTAAGACCGAGAGAGTCCACCTATCAGCTGTGAGTCTGTGTTTTCTGTGTTTGAATTAACCTATCTGTAAAGAATACGTGTGCCTAAGAAATGTATATAAGGAACTGTAAAGTGCAAACTCGGGGTTTCTTCTTTTCTATCCAATAAACCTGTCTACTGGATATTCAGTGTCGTGTCCGTTCCAACAGCGACAGTACCTCACCATCTGTGGTTTAGGTGTCTGGTAGATGACTTCCTTTCTTGCTATTCCCAGATAGCGTTGTCCTCTAGATACTTCATATCCCAGGTACGCCACTAGTTTCTGTACCAGTTGCGCTTTCTGTAGAGACTCGACACCCATTCAAACCCAAAAAGTTTAAGAGGCTTACTGTCCATTGGATACATTCTTCTTGTTTTTCAGTAGCAATCAATAGATCATCCACATATTGTAAAAGTACACCCTCTCCCAGTGGTGACTGTCATTGTTCCAATTCTTTAGCTAATTGATTTCCAAAAATTATGGGACTATTTTTGAACCCTTGAGGTAACACTGTCCAAGTGAGCTGAGTTTTCCTTCCAGTGGTGGGACTTTCTCACTCAAAGGCAAATATCCTTTGATTTTCCTGTGCAGAAAAAGGCATCTTTTAAGTCTAATACTGTGAACCAAATTAGATTTTCTTTTAATTTTGTTAAGAGGGTATATGGGTTTGCAACAACTGGGTGTATAATTTTAGCTACTTCGTTCACTGCTTTTTAATCCTGAACCAACCTATAAGTTCCATTTGACTTTTTGACTGGTAGAATCAGGGTATTGAAATCTGATTCACACTCTATCAGAAGTCCTAACTTTAGGAAGTTATCTATTATTGGTTCAATGCCTTTTCTATCCTCTAGCCTAAGTGGATACTGCTTCCTGATTACTGGTTTTGCTCCTGGTTGTAATTCTATCTGAATGGGAGTTTCCCATTTCGACTTTCCTGGTGTGCCAGTAGCCCAGACCCCTGGGTATACCTGATCTAAGATTCGATTGATATTTGGATTATCCTGATTTGGCTCTACATAGTTCATTGCTAAACTCAAAGTTGTTATTAATTGTTCTTCCTTTACCTTAAATTCAATTTTACCTTGTTTGAATTCTATTACAGTTCCCAGATTTTCTAGTAGGTTTCTGCCCAATAGGGGTTTGGGTGAATTTGGTAAATACAAAAACTGATGCACTCCCATTTGTTTTCCAATCTTGAACTTTAGGGGTTTGTTATGGGTTATAAGTTTGAGAGAGGAATTTTTTCCCTTCCCCTGC